>NW_025814866.1:0-69867 GCF_022079265.1 Lynx rufus | reverse complement strand
TTTGGAGGTTTTCCAGACTTTTTCCTGTGGTTGATTTCAAGCTTCATAGCATTGTGGTCTGAAAGTATGCATGGTATAATTTCAATTCTTGTAAACTTATGAAGGGCTGTTTTGTGACCCAGTATATGATCTATCTTGGAGAATGTTCCATGTGCACTCGAGAAGAAAGTATATTCTGTTGCTTTGGGATGCAGAGTTCTAAATATATCTGTCAAGTCCATCTGATCCAGTGTCTCATTCAGGGCCCTTGTTTCTTTATTGACCGTGTGTCTAGATGATCTATCCATTTCTGTAAGTGGGGTGTTAAAGTCCCCAGCAATTACCACATTCTTATCAATAAGGTTGCTTCTGTTTATGAGTAATTGTTTTATATATTTGGGGGCTCCGGTATTCGGCGCATAGACATTTATAATTGTTAGCTCTTCCTGATGGATAGACCCTGTAACTATTATATAATGTCCTTCTTCATCTCTTGTTACAGCCTTTAATTTAAAGTCTAGTTTGTCTGATATAAGTATGGCTACTCCAGCTTTCTTCTGGCTTCCAGTAGCATGATAAATAGTTCTCCATCCCCTCACTCTGAATCTAAAGGTGTCCTCAGGTCTAAAATGAGTCTCTTGTAGACAGCAAATAGATGGGTCTTGTTTTTTTATCCATTCTGATACCCTATGTCTTTTGGTTGGCGCATTTAATCCATTTACATTCAGTGTTATTATAGAAAGATACGGGTTTAGAGTCATTGTGATGTCTGTATGTTTTATGCTTGTAGTGATGTCTCTGGTACTTTGTCTCACAGGGTCCCCCTTAGGATCTCTTGTAGGGCTGGTTTAGTGGTGACAAATTCCTTCAGTTTTTGTTTGTTTGGGAAGACCTTTATCTCTCCTTCTATTCTAAATGACAGACTTGCTGGATAAAGGATTCTCGGCTGCATATTTTTGCTGTCTAGCACCCTGAAAATCTCGTGCCAATTCTTTCTGGCCTGCCAAGTTTCAAAAGAGAGATCAGTCACGAGTCTTATAGGTCTCCCTTTATATGTGAGGGCACGTTTACCCCTTGCTGCTTTCAGAATTTTCTCTTTATCCTTGTATTTTGCCAGTTTCACTATGATATGTCGTGCAGAAGATCGATTCAAGTTACGTCTGAAGGGAGTTCTCTGTGCCTCTTGGATTTTAATGCCTTTTTCCTTCCCCAGTTCAGGGAAGTTCTCAGCTATGATTTCTTCAAGTACCCCTTCAGCACCTTTCCCTCTCTCTTCCTCCTCTGGGATACCAATTATGCGTATATTATTTCTTTTTAGTGTATCACTTAGTTCTCTAATTTTCCCCTCATACTCCTGGATTTTTTTATCTCTCTTTTTCTCAGCTTCCTCTTTTTCCATAACTTTATCTTCTAGTTCACCTATTCTCTCCTCTGCCTCTTCCATCCAAGCCGTGGTGGTTTGCATTTTGTTTTCCATTTCCTTTAAAGCGTTTTTCAGCTCCTCGTGACTGTTCCTTAGTCCCCTGATGTCTGTAGCAAGAGATTCTCTGCTGTCCTGTATGCTGTTTTCCAGCCCAGCGATTAATTTTATGACTATTATTCTAAATTCACTTTCTGTTATATTATTTAAATCCTTTTTGATCAGCTCATTAGCTGTTGTTATTTCCTGGAGATTCTTCTGAGGGGAATTCTTCCGCTTGGTCATTTTGGATAGTCCCTGGTGTGGTGAGGGCCTGCAGGGCACTTCCCCTGTGCTGTGGTGTATAACTGGAGTTGGTGGGCGGGGCCGCAGTCCGACCTGATGTCTGCCCCCAGCCCACCGCTGGGGCCACAGTCAGACTGGTGTGTGCCTTCTCTTCCCCTCTCCTAGGGGCGGGATTCACTGTGGGGTGGCGTGGCCCGTCTGGGCTACTTGCACACTGCCAGGCTTGTGATGCTGGGGATCTGGCGTATTAGCTGGGGTGGGAAGGCAAGGTGCACGGCGGCAGGGGGGGCAGGCTTAGCTCGCTTCTCCTTAGGTGATCCACTTCAGGAGGGGCCCTGTGGCAGCCGGAGGGAGTCAGATCGCTGCCGGAGGTTTGGCTCCGCAGAAGCACAGAGTTGGGTGTTCGCGCGGAGCGAGCAAGTTCCCTGGCAGGAACCGGTTCCCTTTGGGATTTTGGCTGGGGGATGGGCGGGGGAGATGGCGCTGGCGAGCGCCTTTGTTCCCCGCCAAACTGAGCTCTGTCGTCCGGGGGCTCCGCAGCTCTCCCTCCCTTTGTCCTCCAGCCTTCCCGCTTTCCGAGCAGAGCTGTTAACTTATGACCTCCCAGACGCTAAGTCGCGCTTGCTGTCGGAACACAGTCCGTCGGGCCCCTCCGCTTTTGCAAGCCGGACTCGGGGGCTCTGCTTGGCCGGCGAGCCGCCCCTCCGCCCCGGCTCCCTCCCGCCAGTCCGTGGAGCGCGCACCGCCTCGCCGCCCTTCCTACCCTCTTCCGTGGGCCTCTCGTCTGTGCTTGGGTCTGGTGACTCCGTTCTGCTAATCCTCTGGCGGTTTTCTGGGTTATTTAGGCAGGTGTAGGTGGAATCTAAGTGATCAGCAGGACGCACGGTGAGCCCAGCGGCCTCCTACGCCGCCATCTTCGACACATTCCCCTGTTTAACCTTTTAATAAATAAACAGGCTGTAACATTTTGCACCCTGACCAGGAACACATGAGAGTTCCAGTTCTTCCACAACCTCGTCAACACTTGGTATGGTCCATCTGTTTCATTTTAACCATTCTAATAAATATGTAGTGGTTACTCCTTGTGGGTTTAATATACATTTTGCCGATGACAAATAATGCCAGTGTGATGTAGCCGATGATGAAACCTGACTAATGTCAACTGGCCAAGTCATTTTGCCTGCAGTGGAGGTGGCGGGGGGGGGGTCAAGGAGGAGCACACACCAGCTTAGCATTTGCCCAGGAGCCAGGCTGCTAGCAGAACCAGCAAGATGGGGCCTGGGGCTCTCCTTGGCTACCTGCCACTTTCTCTTTGGTTGGAGAGAAGTCTTGAGGAAACAGGAAAAAGGAGACACTGAATTTGGGGTGGGTCTAACCTGCTCCTTTCCCCTGGGGTCCAAGATATATTTCTTTCAACTAAGCCTCAGTATCTTCCACTTTCTACCCACCCCCTCCTCCAACTACAAAGGTCAGCACCAAGCCACAGCCTATGGGGTACATGTTTACAACAGCAGCATTATGCAGGAGCTAGTCTGAATATGGAACAGAGAGAGCTCGCAGAGGCAGGAAGCAAGGCTGGCAAAGTCAGCCACTAAGGGTTGTGTCTGTGCCCTCCTGATTCTCTTCTCAACACCCTTCTCTCCTTTCCCACCCTGGTCACCAGTAGCTCCATGCCTCCCAGGACAGTGCTCCTTTGTTAGACATTTCCTCCTAGTTAGAACTTGCCTAGATGTCTCAGCTTCCAGAACCTCCAGTTGGAAAGTATCTGCTAAAACTTATTCAGACAACAGCCTGCTGTCTTACCCACCAAAAAATAACCATTTGAGAAAGCATCAAAGCCTTAGCCTAAGGAATCAAGCACATCTTCTCAAGCAAAGCCATTATTTTTTATTATGTTATATAAAATTATAACAATTTTTTCCAATTCATAAGTCTATGATTCATTATTACTCCAATGCTTTACAGATGATAAGATAACTAAAATAAAACAGTTTATATTTTAGTACCTTTAACTGCACTTTTTTCTGTTTGAATAAGGGGTCCCACAATTTCACTTTGCACTGGGCCCTGCAAGTTATGTAGCCTGCCCTGGATGTGATTAAGTTCTGCCAAATGGACATGAGCAATTATTGGGTCATATGCTTTAAAAAGGATAATGTTTCTTAAACTTCTGTTTCCTGTCTGCTGCACCTACCTCCCCCCTGCTCCTTCTCACTGGTGGGGAAATAGCAACAGCGGGAGCTGTTCAAACAGCTGGAACAGCTGAACTGTTTTGGAAACTAGAGATGGAAGTCACATGTTAGGTATGTGCAGTCAATTCACCAGTCAGGTTCCCTGGATGATCTCAATGAGTAGAGCTTCCCATCTGCCAGGGACCGCCTTCCTCCTTACCTGTTTGCGAAATTAACTTCCATCTTCTTAGCATATTTTATGGTTTTTTTGTTAGAGTTGCTTAGCCAGAGATCAGGATCTGGCAGAGGGCCTCTTCTTTAACCAGAGTTGAGAGTTTAGGGCCTTCTCAGGTCTTTCCTGACTTTGTGTTCAGCTCTGGGCATGCACATAGCTCTGTGCACGTTTGTGGCCTTTTGGATTCTCAGGAATATGTCAGAACTTTTAAAAGTGACCTATGGATATCTCATTCCCCAGCTTTACCTTTTAAGCTTTTTCGTTAGCCAATTGTTTTTCTCAACTGTTGTCTACTGCTTCAGATGGCCACAATGTTAAACAATTGCTTCTGATTGTTTCTGACACACCTCCTCCCTGAAAGGCTATTCGAATACAGTGAGCTCCAACTCAGATCAAATAAAGACAGCTTTTGAGTGGTGTCTTTCAGGGAACCACCAGGTAAGGCAAATACTTATGATTGTCTCAGAATGGGACTTTGAAGAATCTCCAATCCCATTCTATCCCATCCAGTGGATTCTAGGTTTCTGATTTTCATCACGATAGTAGATTTTTGGTTTTCAAGCCTACTACAGAGCTAGGGGGGAGGAGATACAAATGAGACAAGCTAAAATGCCACAAAGATCACTGTTCTTATTGAGATTCAGCTGATGATGCTGATGGTGCTGGACTGTGAATCACTTTGAAAACCACTGGATGGAGGTGAGGTAAATGAATGGAGAATAGAGAGAAATGAACTGTCCTCTACTATGATACAAACACAAATTGGCCTCCTTCTTCTTTACTAAGTTCTGGCTACCAAGCCAATGGGTTAGTATGAAAAAGAGGGGTGTTTCCTGTCATTGTTGGATGGTGAAGGATGAGCCTGCTCCAGGGGATTTCTCAGCATCTTTTCAAACCAGTGCCTATAATGAGAAACACATTTTCTAAATATAGTTTATTTTAAAGCCCTGCTTGCCCAATGGGATGAAAAGAGTACACTGGAAAATATAAACATATTTCTTCTTCCCAAGGGCAATTACACCATTTGTCTCTAACAAGTACTTCTGGGAATTCTGGGCTTTCAGAATCCCCAAGATCCTGGGAGTCCCTGAAGTTTTCATTCTTCCAACAGTGCTCCTGGCCTTTTCTTGCTGATTTCACCACATCTTACGCACACAGCTTCCACTCTCTTGCTTTTGTGAATCAAGGCTCCAGGGAGTTCCCTGGATTCCTTATCAGGATCTTCATGCTGAGAGGTGGGTGAAAAGGACAGCTGGTTCCCACAGGTGGCAATGGGGTCATGTGGAAAGGCTGGGTGTATATACTTAGCTATGAGGACTTAAGTCTTGGCAGTTTGCTTTTGCTGGAATCAGGGGACATTCTGTCTCCCTTTTCTTGCTAATGAAATAGGCCATCCCCATTTCCCTTGGTCTACAGACCTGTGCCTCATGTGTGTTATGGAAACTTGAGGGTTTGAGGCCCCTGAGCTTGGAGAGGGATGACAAGGTTCATTGGGCACTAGGTAAAAGAAGCATGGTGGGGAGCTACTGTTGACCAAGCATGAAGAAGAGAGAGACAGGAGGCATAGGGCAGCTGTGTGATTCCTGCTGCATGCAGGTGAGCTAGGAGAACTGGTCTGGAGTCCAAAGATGCTGTCCAAGCCAGGCACGGTCCCAGACAGAGCACAGCAGAGACAGCTGCCATTCTATCCATTCCATTCACCCATGCTGTCTATGGGTAATGCTTGCCTAATCCAAGCCAAGAGTTGGTTAGGAGCTGGGGTGCCAGAGAATTCATAGGCACTTTCAGGAGTATCCACAGGAATCGAATAGAGTTGATGTCTGCAGGTAGGAGGTGACCTGGGTCAGGGAATGACAGAAATCTGGAGGCATCTGGTACGATGCAGGCAAAGCTGGATGCTGTGTCAATGGTGTGCACTTCTAGTTTCACTGGCATGCATAGTGTGTGCATGTGTGTGTGTGGCAAACATGTAATTATGTGTATCTAGATATCAGCACATGCACACAGAGAAGATCATGCTCTCATTAACCCTGTTCTATGCAGGACACTGACCTTTGTTGCATGCCAGAAGCTTCCAATTAAGTTTACAAGTGTACAGAGACCTTTGTGTGTGAATAGTAGATGAACGATCTCTCTGAGGGAGGGTGGACTGCTCTCCATCCCAGCAGTAGATGAGAATGGAAAAGAGTTTGGAGTATCTTCGAGTAGGACAACAGCCCTTCCTGGGATACTGCCGGAGGGAGACTTATGGGTGGTGTGGGGGCTCCAAGTACAGGAGAATTTGGGCACGGATATGAGGAGCTCAGGAAGGAGGTGAAGAAAGGATTCTGGGTGGTGGCTTTTCACTTGCACTGGGAACACCAGCAGGTGTTTCTTCAGGGACAGGGGACTGAGAAAAACTGCTTTCCTGGCAGAGCAACTGGGTGAGATTGGCACTGAGGACAGAAGTCCATGTGCATGCACCAGACTGCTGAGCTGGCTCTGGTCATTAGTGGCACATGGCAGGGTTTGGGGTCTGTCCCAGGGTGCCAGGGTCATGAGCAGAAGTGGTCTTGTGTTCCCTGCACAGCAGGCCAAGCTGGGTCTTCCAGATGACCCTGGATGAGGACCCCTGGCCAGGGTATGCCAAGGCCTAGCTTCTAGGTCTTCATGTTAGTGGTAAGGCCCTGACAGAAGCCATATGAAAAGCACAGGATAGAAGGGAGGTAGGCTGGGGCAAAGCAGGCCATGAGTCCACGAGGAAGTTCAATAAGGCATCTAGGAAGGGGGCACCTGGTAAGGTCACTTGGGACCCTCCCTACGCCAGGTCCCAGGCCCAGCTGTGTCCACAGTACCCAGACAGGGATAGGCAGGCTCTGAGCAACTGACTGCTGTGACCACACTCGCCAACCCTACCACATCAAGCCCAGATGACAGGAGATGTGTGGTTGGGCAGACTTGGCACTGGAGACTCAGCGGGTCAGTGCCAGGGTGGACACCTCCAGGTGGACATCAAGGGGGGAGGAAAAGGGCCATTTCTGGCAAACCTGTCATCTTAGTTTAGAGCTCTTGTATCTGTTTGAGTCTGTCGTACAGGGGATGTACAGTGCACGCCAGACCCCAGGCTTCAAGGGTCCCATCGGTTCAGCTGACATTCATCCCCCAGGGATCTCCCCCTCCTCTCCCTCCACAGAGGGAACAGGCCCGCTGGCTGCCCTTTCTGCCTCCACTGCTGCCCCCGCTGCCTCTTCTCCTTCTTCAGAGGGGCTTTATTCTCGTAGCCCCCCCCAACACCTGTTTGTGCTTGTAAAGCTTCTCTACGCGAACACGCGGGGGCAGGGTGTGGGCAGTGGGAGCTGCGCCACGATCCACAAACGTGTGTTCTTCAGCTACTCCAACCCATCCATGCAGGTAGACCTTGTCACTGTCTCTCCTCTTTCAGTCCTGTAAGCGGTGCTGAAACGAATATCCTGGTACATTTGCTTCTGTTCCATAGATTTTGAGAAGGGGACTTGTCAGGTCAGAGGGTAAGCCCTCTTTAAAGTGTTTGGTGCATGTTGCCAAAGTGCACCCACCCCCAGAAGCTCACGCCGGTTGTGGATAAAAGTGTCCATTTCCTTGCATCCCACCCCAGACAGGATATGTTCAGTCTTTTACACCTTCGTAAAACCAAATGCATAGCGACCAAAACCATATTGGTGTCTTCCAGTTTCCTTTTGAATGTGATGCGATTAGACATTTGGCCAGTGGCATCTCTTCTGAGAACTGTCCGTGCGTATCCTTGCCTGTTTTCTATTCAGGACAGTCACACTTTTCACGCTCACTGGTAAGTGTCCTTTAAGTGTTCAGGGTATCAAATCTTTATCATGATTGGAAATACTTTTCCTCCCCATGGCTTCATTTTAGCTAGGCTCACGGTCGTTTTCTATGCATAAGCTAATAAAAATTATAAACTTTTTAATGGTTATTTATTTTTGAGACAGAGAGAGACAGACAGAGACAGAGACAGAGTGTGAGCAGGGGAAGGGCATAGAGAGAGGGAGATGCAGAATCCGAAGCAGGCTCCAGGCTCCAGCTGTCAGCACAGAGCCCAACACTCAAACCCACGAACTGTGAGATTGTGATCTGAGCTGAAGTTGGACACTTAACCGACTAAGCCAACTAGGTGTCCCACCCTCCACTTTTTAAAAATATACTCCTGAAATCATTGTTGCACTATATGCTAACTAATTTGGATGTAAATTTTTAAAAATAAAAAATAAAATTAAAAAAAATTTTAAACATTTAAATGCACTTAAGTGATCATTTTTTTTTCATCATAATTTCTGGATTGTGTGCCCTATGAAAGGCTCCACCCACGATAACATAGACATGTTCACTCACCATATCCTCTAGTACATTAAAATTTTAATGTACTGGAAATTTACTTTGGAGTGAAGAATGACATTGGGATCTAACTGCAAAGAGTAGCCAGGTGTCCCAATATAATTTATTGAATAATCCATATCTCACCTTTGAGTTGAAATGTCATCTTTACCAAATTCTAAACCCCCCTTCAGTTTAATCTTGCACTTTTGTTGTTCCAGCTAATTTAGGTTGGGTGGTACAGGATGGCCTGTCTAGGGCAATGATCTGAAGGACATGGTCTGGAACATTGGGAGTGAAGGGAGGAAAGAGAGAGGAGGGGAGAGGAAAAGGAGGAGGAGGAGGAGGGGGAGAGTGAGTAGAAGAGAAGGGAGGGAGGAAGAGAGGAAAAAGGACAGAGGAGACATAGAGAAACTCTCCCAAGCAGAGGAAATTGGTTTCTTCTGGAATGCCAGGAGGCAAGCTCACAGAAGTGTCAGTCAGCCGGGTGACATTTCAGAGGGACTTGTGGTTCTCCAAGTCTTCCCAACAATGTCAGATATCCTCGCGACAACTGCGAGGAAGCCACTCTTTGGTGCTCTTGCATTAAGGACAGAGACGCGGGGAGGTTGGAGACCCAGCTACCATTGCAATGGCAATGTAACAACAACTCTCAGGACCTTTTCTGAGGCGGGTTTTCTTGACGTCTCCACACTTTGGCTGCCTGCGCTAAGGGACCCCACCAGCAAGGTCAGAGAGAGGCCGGAAGGTTCCTTCTGGGTCTGGACGCAATCATGTCAAGATTGGAGTAGTGGTTCCCAGGCTCTGGGTTACCCGAGACCATCAGACGTGACCGTGTACCACGTGGTCACCTTTAAAAATGGTTTCCCGGCAGCGTGTACCCAAACTCTACCTAGAGTTTGCCTTCGGAGAACACACGGTCCAGCTTGCGCACTGGTGACAGTTGGGTTCTCTGCTTCCCTGTCCTGCGATGTGAATGGGAGTCTGTTGGCCTCCCCCAGCTTCACCCAGTAAGTCATTGCGGATCACCCAAATCACCCTGGATTTCTTGAGTCTGTTGCTTGAAACCCGCTGACCGTTCTCATCTGTATGAGTTGGAGTACTTTGGTTCTAAGAGACAAAATGCATCTCTGACTAAATGAGGAGGCTCGCTGGGGACACGTGGAGGATCTCACAGAATTGAAGTTAGGAGCTGAATATCGAGATACTGGGAAGGATGGGAACCAGAGCACCTCTGGGGAATCTCACTGGTGGGAACTCAGACTGGTTGTCTCCAAGGATTTGCACTCAGCGACTCAGCTCCAACCACTTCCATTTCTGTGTGCCTCTACTCCACTTTCAAATTCTGAGAGAGAGAGAGAGAGAGAGAGAGAGAGAGACTGTGATTGGTGTCATTTGGGTTACCTTTCCCAAGGGTGCAGGGAGAGGATGGCAGAGAGGAGGTTGGGGTCAATGGATTACAAGCGTCTGTCACTTGTGGGTGCCTGGGTGGCTCAGTTGGTTAAACATCCAACTTTGGCTCAGGTCATGATCTCACAGTTCATGGGTTCGAGCCCCATGTCAGGCTCTGTGCTGACTGCTTGGAGCCTGGAGCCTGCTTTGGATTCTGTGTCTCCTTCTCCTTCTGCCCCGCCCTGCTCTATCTCTTTCTCAAAAATAAATAAACTTAAACAAAGGTCTGCCACTTGGACAGAATGAGGCAGGAATGAGATGTGGAAGGGACTGTGAGCCTGCAGCAAAGTCCTCACAAATGCATGAGAGAGAATGGTTCCTTTGAGAGACAGCAGTGGGCAAAAGGGCTGGACAGCAGGGGCCTCAAAGGGCAAAGTATTCTTTTTAATTTTTTCTATGACTTTTTTTTATTGTGGTAAAATTCACACAACATAAATTAACCATTTTAAAATATAAAATATAAAATTAAGTGGCATTTGGTACATTGACAATGTTGTACAACCATTGCCTATATATAGTTCCAAACATTTTCATTAGTCCCAAAGGAGACCTTGTACCCATTAAGCAGTCACTTTGCGTTCACCCTCCCCCATGCTTCTGGCAACTATCAATCTGCTTTCTGTTTCTTTAGATTGGTGTCTTCTGGATGTTCCATATGTATGGAATCATATAATATATGGCCTTTTGTGTCTGTCTTCTTTCACTTCGCACAATGTTTTCAATATTTTCATCCATATTTCAGGACGTAGTAATTCTTTAATTTACATGCTTGATTAATACTCCATTATACAGCTATACCACATTTTGTTTATCCATTCACCAGTTGATGTACATGTGAGTTATTTTCACCTTTTGGCTATTATGAATAGTGCTGCTATGAACATTTAAGTGCAAGTTTTTATTTGAACACCTGTTAATTCTTTTAGGTATATGCCTAGGAGTGGAATTCTTGGGAATTCTATTCTTGGGAATAGAACATATAATAATGTTCTATTTAACTTATTCAAGAAGCAGCATTACATTTAATGCCAAAACTTTGCTACAATCTTAACCATAAGTGTCTAGTAAAATAAGGTATACAATTGTTGTTTCTTTTGAGATCGTTTCGTTATTTGGGGTCCCTTGAGTTCCCTATGAATTTTTGGATTATCTCTTCCATTTCTGCAAAAAAGGCCATTGAGATTTTGATAAGGACTGCATTGGTGGGGCGCCTGGGTGGCTCAGTCAGTCAAGTGTCAGACTCTTGATTTTGGGTCAGGTCATGATCTTGCAGTTTGTGAGATTGAGCCCTGTGTCGGGCTCTGTGCTGCCCTGTGTCAGGCATGGAGCCTGCTTGGGATTCTCTCTCTCTCTCTCTCTCTCTCTCTCAAAATAAATAAATATTTAAAAAGTACTGTATTGAGTATGTAGACCACTTTGTGAGTATAGCCATCTTAATAATATTAAGTCTTCCAATCCATGTACATGGTAAGTCTTTCCATTTATTTAGACCTTCTTTAATTTCTTTGAGCAATGTTTTATAGTTTTCAATGTATAAGTCTTGTATCCCCTTGGTTACATTTATTCCTAAGTGTTTTCATCTTTTTGTTATTATTATAGATGCTATTATTTTCCTAATTTCAATTTCATTGTTCATTGTGGGTTTGGCTTTCAGCTTTGTCCAAACAAAGCCAAGGATGGCTCAAAGGATTACTCAAAACTCCATGCAGGGGTGCCTGGGTGGTTCAGTTGGTTAAGCATCTAACTTTGGCTCAGGTCATGATCTCATGGTTTGTGGGCTCGAGCCCTGTGTCAGGCTCTGTGCTGACAGCTCAGAGCCTGGAGCCTGCTTTGGATTCTGTATCTCCCTGTCTCTCTGCCCCTCCCCTACTCGTTCTCTGCCTTGCTTTCTCAAAAATAAATAAACATTTAAAAAATAAAGAAAAAAAGACTCCATGCAAGTCAAGAGAGGTGAAAGGGAGGCTAAGGGAAGTCTCCCCGAGTGGCTACTGTCAAGCTCCCATATTTATTGAGCATACATTTAGGGAAGAAATGAGCAATACGTTGGTGGGCTACATGCCAGTAAGAACATATAGAAAACGTGCAGAAAAACAAGTTAAGACAGGATAAAATATTCCATGCGATAACATGGCTTATGAAATTTATGAGTATAGGCAGGGCCTAACCCCTAGATATACATTAAGTAGATAAGCAAAGCATGGCCGCTGTTTTTAGCAAAGCCAGAGAGCAGTTTTCTGCTTTTCAATGCATTCCCTATAATCTCCTAACCCAGGACATAGCTATTTGATTTCCCACAGTTCATTGCTAGTGTAGAGTATTACAACTGATTTTTGTGTGTTGATCTCATATGGTGAAACTTGGCTGAATTTGATGATTAAGTCTAGGAGATTTTTTTGATGGGTTCTTTAGGATTTTATATGTACGATACAATCATCTGTGAATAGAGATAATTGTGCTTCTTACATTCCAATTTAAGTGATTTTTCTTTCTTTTTCTTGTTTAATTGCTCTGGCTAGAATTCTAGTACAATGTTGAATAGCATCCATAAAAGTGACCATCCTTATCTTATTCCTGATCTTTTTAAGGTAGGTGTTTAAAACTAGATATTTCCCTCTGAACACTGCTTTCACTGCATCCCATTAGTTTTGGTATGTTGTTTTTCATTTTCATTCATATCTATGTATTTTCTAATTTCCCTAGTGATTTCTTTTTTGATTGTTTGTTTAAAAATGTATTATTTAATTTCTACATATTTGCATATTTTCCAGTTTTCCTTTTGTTATTTATTTCTAGTTTCATTCCATTACAGTTGCAGACTATAGTATATATGATTTAAATATTTTAAATTTTACTGAGATTTATTTTGTGGCTTAATACATGGTCTATCCTGGGGAATGTTTAATGTACACTCGAGAAAAATGTGTATTCTGCTACCATTGGGTGGTGTATTCTGTATAAGTATGTTAGATATAGTTGCTTTATATGTTGTTCACATCCTCTGTTGCCTTATTGATCTTCTATCTGGTTGTTCTTTTCATTATTGAAGGTAGAGTATCGAAGTCTCTGGCCATTATTGTGGAACTGGCTATATCTCCTTTCAATTCGGTCAGTGTTGCTTCATATATTTTGTGATTTGTTGCTAGCTGTGTATATGTTTACAATAGTGATATCTTCTTAATGAGTTGACCCTTTTATCATTAATATTCTTCTTTGTCTCATATTTTTGACCTAAAGTATATTTTATCTGATTTTAGTATTAGCTACCCCAGCACTCTTTAGGTTATTATTTGCATGGGATCTTTTTTATTTCTTAACTTTCAATCTATTTGTGTTTTTGATCTAAAGTATCTTGTATAGAACATATAGTTGGGTTATGTTTTAAAAATCCATTTTTCCACTCTCTGTTTTTAATTGGACCATGTAATCCACATACATTTAAAGTAGTTACTGATAAGATCTTCCTTTTACTATTTTGCTTTCTTCCCCCATATGTCTTATATCATTTTTGTTCCTCAATACCTCCATTACTGTCTACTTTTATGTTAGATATGTATTTTCTATTTACCATCTTGATTCCCTTATAATTTCTTTCACTATATATTTTCTTAGTGGTTACCCTGGGGATTATAATTAACATCTTTTACTTGTAACAATCTAGTTTGAATTAATGCCAACTTTACTTGAGTAGTATGCAAAAAGGCTGCTTTTATACAGCTGCACCTTTCCCCTTTTATGTTGTTATTGACACAATTTACATCTTTACATATTGTATGCTCATTAACATTATTTTATAATGATTGTTTTATACATTTAAAATGATATATGAAAAAAGGAGTTAAAACCCAAAATTACATTAATATTGACTTTTATATTTACCTATGTATTTATTTCTACTGATGTTCTTTATTTCTTTGTATGACTTCAAGTTAGTGTCCTTGAAGTGATAGTCACACTAGTGACTGTCTAGTGTCCTTTCCTTTCAGCCTGAAATGCTCCCTTTAGCACTACTTGTAGGATAGATCTACTAGTAATGAATTCTCTCAGATTTAGTTTATCAGGGAATGTCTTAATTTCTTCTTAATTTTTAAAGGATAAGTTTGCTAGATATAGAATTCTTGGTTGACATTTCCCCCCCTTTGATCACATTAAATATGTCACCCTGGTGCCTTCTGGTCTCCATGGATTTTGATGAGAAATTGTTAGTCTTATTGAGGATCACTTGTAAATGACAAGTTGTTCTTTTGCTGCTTTCAAGATTCTCTTTTAGTCTTTGGCTTTTGGCAATTTGATAATAGTATGTCTTGGTGTGGGTCTGCTTGTTTTTATCTTACTTAGAATTCATTGTACTTTTTGAATGTATGGATTCATGCTTTCATCAAATTTGGGCAATTTTCAGCCATGATTTCTTTAAATATTCCTTTTGGCCTTTTTTCCTCTCTCCTTTTCTCATTCAGGGACTCCCACAATGCATATGTTGGTCTACTTGATAATGTTCCATAGGTCTCTTAGACTCTGTTCTTTTAAAAAAATTTTTTTCTTTATGTTCCTCAGACTAATTTCAGTCTATCTTCAAGTTCACATATTCTTTTTTCTATCTGCTCAAATATACTATTGATACTTTATCAGAATTATTCCTTTCAATTTTTGTACTTTTCAGTTCCACATTTTCTATTTGGCTCCTTTTTATAATTTTTATTACTTTGTTGATATTCTCTATTTGTTGATATATTGTTATGGCTTCCTTTAGCTTTTTGAACATATTTAAAAAATTAAAGTCTTTTTGTAGTAAGTCCAATGTTTGTGCCTTTTTATAAACAGTTTTTCTAATTTGTTTTCATCCTGTGAATGAGCCATATTTACTTGTTTCTCTGCATGCCTCATAATTTTTCATTGAAAACTGGACATGTTGAATATTATAATGAGGTAACTCTGGAAATTAGAGTTTCTTCTATTCTTTCTTCTATTCAGGGTTTGTTTTTGTTGCTTTCTGTGGTTTGTAGTTGCTTGTTGGTTTGGTGACTTCTAAACTATTTTCCAAAACCTATGTTTTATCATGTGTGGTCTCTGAAGTCTCTGTTGTTTTAGCTTTTGGTCAGATAATAGTTTTCCAGAGATCTTCTTAAACTGGAGGGGAGAAAAAGAAATAAATAAAAAGAGGGACACCTCGGTGGTTCAGTTGGTTAAGAGTCTGAATCTTGATTTTGGCTCAGGTCATGATCTCATGTTTTGTGAGATCAAGCCACACGCCAGGCTCCATGTGCTTGGGATTCTCTTTCTTCCTCTCTCTCTGCCCCTCCCTTGCTCACACTCTCTCTCCCCCAAAACAAACAGACAAACAAGTTTTTAAAAAAATAAATAAAAAGAATAAATTAGTCTCCTGGTCTTTGAAGTTTGGCTGTATGTTGTGTACTTTTTCAAAGCTTAGCCAGTCTGTTTATAACTATATCTTAGCCTCCATTGCCTGTGTTTATCTGATCCTAAATATCAGTTGGAGGTGAAAGCTTATCAGGTTTTTTCTGAGCATGCATCCAGTCCTGGGCATGCATATGACTTTCTATATTTTCCCATTATAAACAGAAGCTTTTCAAAATCAATATTACCCAAAAGTAAATTTCCCCAATTTTTCCTCTAAGACATTTGGCATGTCTATTATTTGTCTCAATTGTAATCTTTTGCCCTAAGAGGCAGTGACTTGTTCATTGTTCTTAAGGAATACCCTCTTACCTACTTTTCTGTCCTGAGGGAGTTCTGAGTTAGGTGAAAGGAGGGCCAGTGCCTTGTGTCAGACCTTCAGGGAATTTCCAGATAGGTCCAAACAGACAAACACAATTCCTTGGGAACAAAATCTGTTCTCCTCCCTTCTGAGCCAAGTATTACAATGGGAATATAGGCTGCCATCTTCAAAACGCTTCTGTGCTGGGAAGGGGTATGGGGGCAAGGCTAAAGTTAAGACACCAGAATGTTCTACTGTGTTTAAGTTGCCCTTTTCTTGATTCAACATGTGATTGATTTTTGGAAATAATTGACTATTTTTGTGAGTTCTGACAACATTGATTCTATTTTTGCTATTTTTTCCCACTGTTTCTGTGGAGGGACAGGCTCTCGGAGCTCCTACTTCTGTTATTTTTGCTGATGTCACTCTTGGGATTTTTTTTTAATGGAGAAGAACTACTGGGCTGAAAAGTAGCACTGGGAGGAGGAAAGGTCACTGACCCTATCTCCTTACCCTGAGGTATATGGGGTGTGAGAAGAAAAGATAGTTTACCTTGAAGAGGGCTGCAAGAAAGTAGTGCCCTCAGGGTATAGAGCCAAGCCTCCTTCAAGGCAGAAGGTAGAGGGAATGCTTTGAGAAGACATTGATTACAGATTATGAGTTGCAGAAGGCCCAGTGAAAGTTGGGGTCTGAAGGGAGAGCTTTGGGTGAGGCAGTTGGCTTGAAGGAAAGAACATCGAGACTCTGGTGCTTTGAATCAGGCTTATATTCCAATCCTGCTTACAGGTTGTAAAAATCAAAAAATAATGTGAAGTTTTACAAGTGCCATGTTAGCATCGATTAGATTTATAATGTAGTTTTTCCTACCATCAATTCATATGATTATTTGCATTAGTAGATGTCATAATACCAATCATTTTTATATTCTTATTTGATGCCTTATCCCTCCAATATATTGCTTGCTAGACTGGATTTGCATGTATTGAGATTTTTGCCTCATTATTCTTTTATGCATATGCTTATTGTTGCCAGGTTTTGATTTCAGTGTTATGCTGGCTTGAGGCCATGATGATTCAGTGGTGAACCAGAAAGATGTCATTCTTTCCCCTGTAAACTTTTAATATTTGAAGAGGGGATTAGTGGGCTGAAAATCTGATGAACCAAAATATTTTTTTCTTAAAAGCACATGAATTAAAACATGTATTTTACTTTTAAGTGAATATCCATGAAAAATTTTCATTTTTTTCCATGGATATTTGATTATTCATCATCTGCCTATTTTTGAGTCAATATTTTAAGATCAGATTTTACTAAGTTTACATTTTACCTGAATTTCAGATTTATTAATGTAAATCTTTCTATAGAGTGGAATGAAACCACATGAGCATTTAGCCTTTGTGGAATCCACAACATGAACTTGAAAAGAGAGACAAAGATACAAAGACATAATTTCTTAGAGATGCTCTATGTATGACAAGGTTTCATGAGTCTTGAGCCCCTAATTGTGCTTATGATTCAAACTTAGTCCATCACAGAAACCTTTTGAAAGAAATATTAACATCCTTGGAACATAGTTTAGCAAGTTGATATATGTTTATTGTTAAAAAAAAAAGATTTGGGGCGCCTGGGTGTCTCAGTCGGTTAAGCGTCCGACTTTGACTCAGGTCACAATCTCACGGTTTGTGAGTTTGAGCCCCGCATCGGGCTCTGTGCTGACAGCTCAGAGCCTGCAGCCTGATTCAGATTCTGTGTCTCCCTCTCTCTCTCTGCCCCTCCCCTGCTCGTGCTCTGTCTCTCTCTCTCTCTCTCAAAAATAAATAAACATTAAAAAAAGATTTAAGTTAAAATCTCACATGCCAGAGATAACCACTATTAGCATTTTGGTGAATATGCTTTCATGTATTTTTCAATGAATACATACATTTGAATATATATGTCTCTGTATGTTTGTGAAGTATATACATCTGTGTCTAAGTATGCATACACATGCACACACAGAATTTTGCTTTATGGTCATCACCCTGACCCCTATATGGATAAAATAATGCACCCATTTTGACAACTCAATTGCTTTTGCTGCTTCCCCACTCTCCCCAAACCAGGCCTTACTTTCAGTTCCATCTTCTTCTCTGCCTGGTCCTTCTTTTCTTCTTGAGAAGGAAGAGGAGCTCCTGACTGAGTTAAGTCACAAGAAAGGCCTTAGCTCACCTGTCCTGCATTCTCTCATGACCAGGGAGCCACACACTTTCTTGCCCTCACTACCCCAGGTTGGATTTCCTTCCCAAGTGTCACCAAGTATTATTTCAGCTAAGGATGAAGGTTGCTGTGCATGTTTTCCCAGATTGCCTCTGCTCATGTTGACAGATGTACTTCCAATGCATATTTACAGAAACCAGAGGCCATGGCGGGAAGCAATCGAACTGTTGTCTCAGAATTCCTCCTCCTGGGACTGTCAGATGTGCCTGAGAATCAGCCCCTCCTCTTCAGTCTGTTCCTGTCCATGTACCTGGTTGCTGTGGTGGGGAACCTGCTCATCATCCTGGCCATTGGCTCTACCTCCCATCTCCACACCCCCATGTACTTCTTCATAGCCAACCTGTCCTGGGTTGACATCTGCTTCACCTCTGTCACTATACCAAAGATGCTGCTCAATATCCAAACCCTGAGCCGGTCCATATCTTACACTGGATGCCTTACTCAGATGTATTTTCTAATCTTGTTTCTAGAACTGGACAATGTCCTCTTGGCAGTGATGGCATATGACAGATATGTAGCCATATGCCACCCTCTTCACTATACCATAACCATGAGCCCCAAATTCTGTATCACATTATTGTCTCTGGCTCTGATTATCACAAACATCTATCCTTTGATCCACACCCTTTTGATGGATACACTGTCATTTTGTGCAAGTGTCAGAATTCACCATATTTTCTGTGAACTCTATGCATTGCTAAAGCTTTCTTGTTCAAGTATCCATGACAATGAGTTGGTTGTTTACATCCTGGGGAGCTTTATTTTTGTTGCTCCTTTCCTCTTTATTTCTATCTCCTACATGCACATTTTCTCAGCCATCCTAAGACTTCGTTCCTCCCAGAGCAAACTTAAAGCCTTTTCCACTTGTAGTTCCCACCTTGTTGTGGTGTCATTGTTCTATGGAACTTTATTTGGGGTGTATCTGCGTCCTTCTTCTTCCTACACATCTGAGGATTCAGTGGCCACTGTGCTGTATGCAGTGGTGGCTCCCATGCTCAACCCCTTCATTTATAGTCTTAGGAATAAGGACATGAAAGGGGCCCTAAGGAGCCTCCTCAGCTGGAGAAAGATCTGGCCTTGGTGACAGCATCTCCTGCTCCTGAGTGATGATGTCATCTTGTGCTTGCCTCATTATTGATGTAGGAGGGGACTATCCATATAAGATTTAACAGATGTCGAGCTCTGCCCAAATTTCTGCTGCAATCATATTCAATCACTCCTTCAACCAAACCTCCCTGGATGACTCTCGTGTCAGGCCCCAGATGGACAGCTTGTTTGTTTGAGGATTTAATTTTCCATTCATTCTATATGTCCTTCATGGCTCCTCTTCAAACCATGTCTGCCTCATGAATTTTTACCACGATCCCCTGTTAGTGGCGTGAATCATAATAAGCAATGGAGCATCTTGTTTTGTGCTGGGCACTGTTTTGAGCAAGTACACGTATTTACTCACTTAATCACCAATCTTGTGATGGAGATGCTGTTATCTACATTTTCTAGGTGAGGGATGTCATCAGAGAAGCAATGGAATTCTCACCTTCTGCTTGTGTAGGAATAATTTGTTAGATGGAAATAAAGAGGCTCCTTTCACTTCTCAAGAACAAAATCTGCAACTGGAGGCCCTTGTCACGAGATGGCAGTAGATGCACAGGTTGTGACTTCAAGACACATTCACAAAGTTTCTGAGCCAAGTGGAGAAAGAGGTGGGTACCCCTTTGAACTCTTACATGGATCACGGTATGTCAATACACTTCCCAAGCCATAGACTTGCTTGCTGACCTCGCAGAGAACATTCCCAGATGAAATGAAAAGAGTAGATTCACCACATTTCTCAACATGGCCAACTTAGGTACGTAGTGTTGAAACACTATTCATATTAAGATCAGGGCAACAACAGGGATTCCCTCTACCATGACTATCATTTAACATTTTCGTCAAAATTCTAGTCTAGCAGTAAATCAGAAAACAGATGTATTAGGTATTAATATTAGAAATGAAGGGGAGGGGCACCTGGGTGGCGCAGTCGGTTAAGCGTCCGACTTCAGCCAGGTCACGATCTCGCGGTCCGGGAGTTCGAGCCCCGCGTCGGGCTCTGGGCTGACGGCTCAGAGCCTGGAGCCTGTTTCCGATTCTGTGTCTCCCTCTCTCTCTGCCCCTCCCCCGTTCATGCTCTGTCTCTCTCTGTCCCAAAAATAAATAAACGTTGAAAAAAAAAAAAGAAATGAAGGGGAAAAAACTATGATCATATGAAAATAGGAGTATCTTTCTGGAAAATCCAAGATAATCAAGCTGAAAAACTACTAGAACTAAGAGGAACAAATTTACAGATTGCAAAATAAGTAATGCAAAAATCAATAAAACTCTTCCAATCCAGGGAGGAAAAACTACTTAAAAGTGGCACTGGAAAAATATCCCAAACATAATAGCAACGAGGATAAAATATTGTCTTAATAAGAAATGAAAGGAGCCTATATGAGGAGACTGCAGAGATTCTCTTGAGAGAATCTGGTCAAAGGAAAAGACATAACACCGTCTTGGATGGGAAGACTTGGGTTAATTTCTAGGTTTCAGACATTTAGAACCTGAACACAATCTTTTTTTTTTTTAATTTGAGGAAAGGCTTTTACTGCTAAATTGGGAGAATAAATGGCAGAGAAGAGCAAAAAAAAAAAGAAAGAAAAACAACAACAACAACAACAACAACTATGATCAGTAAGGACTTTTTTTCTGCCGGATGTTAAAAGGTAAAATAATTTAAACAGAGTGCTATTGGAAGATGAATCAACATACAGATCTTGTGAATATACACCTATTCTCATGCTACTCCTGGAGCACAAAAGCAATGGAAGAGATCACAAAGGATAATGGGTAGATTTATCCACAAGAAAACCAAATCAAGTGAGGAAAATAGTCACCATTTATGTGACAAACACAAACATTTATTTGGTCTTTGTCCCCAGTTCCTGACACAGAGCTCCTAAAACCTTTGGAATTTCCTGGTTGATAAAAGCATTTTTGTTCTAATATGGTGACTCTTGTTGAGCCTCTACATAGCTTCAGGATGGGGCTGGTCACCAGAAGACCAGGTCTTTATTAGGAACCTAGAACTTTCACCCCTTCCTCCTCCCCTAACCTCCTGAGATGGGAGAGGCTGGAGACTGAGTTAATTGATCATGCCTACATGATGAAACCTCCATAAGAACCCCTAAACAATGGGTTCAGAGGGCTTCCAGGTTGATGAGCACATCAACATGCTGGAAGGGTGGAGCACCCAAAATCCATGGGACAGAAGCTCCTGTGCTTGGGACCCTTCCAGACTTTGCCCTATGTACCTCTCCACTTAGCTTTTCATTTGTATCCTTTATAATATACTTTATAATAAACCAGGAAACATAAGTAAAGTGCATTCCTGAGTTCTATGAGCCATTCTAGAAAACATCAAGCCTGAAGAAGGGGTTGTGGGAACCTCTGAATTATAGACAGTTGGTTGAAGTCAGCTGGGACTGACTTGCAAATGGCACTTAAGTAGGGGACAGTCTTGTGGGACTTAGACCTTAAATTGTGGGTGACTGTGCTAACAAGGTAGTTAGTGTCAGAGTTGAGTCAAATTGTTGGACGCTCAGTTGGTGACTGGAGAATCAGAGACTTGGTTGTTGGTGTTGGAAAACATGCCATTCTTCTAATTAAAAATCCTATATAAATAATTTAAAAAATACAATCCATTAAGACATAAAAATAAAATGAATGGAGAACATGAAAAGACAATTCATATCAGAAGAAACAAAATGAATGACAAAAATATGGGAAAAATCAGCCTCATTAATAATAAAAGAAATGTGATTTTGAAACAGTCAAGTTACCATTTTCATTGACCAAAACCAGCAATGTGATAAAGTGGATATTCTTATACTGCAGGGTAATAAAGTACAATCTACAACCTTTCTGCATGCAATAGCCTAAATGAACAAAGAAACTTAAAAATACTGAATGTCCCATGACATACTCTGGGATAAATTCCTAGAAGTGGTATGTGGGGGCAAATGACATATATGTGTAAATTTTGATAGATCTTGTCAAATTTCTCTACATATAGTTATACAAAAAGAGTTATCTACCCATTTACCTGCCCATCAGCATTTTGTGATCATGATTATTTCTCCCCTCACTCTCTCATCTGCACTGTCCAATATGATAGCTACAAACCACTTGCAGCTCCTGAGTATATAAAGTGTAAGTCATGTAAAATATACAATGAAACTCAAAGCATTAGTATGAATAAAAAATGCAAAATATCTCATTAATATTCTTATATTGATTACATGTTGAAATGATAATGTTTTGGACATTGTTGGGTTCTATAACATACATTATCAAAACTATCTTGTTCAAGTCTTATTTTTGTCTTTCTGAAGTTCCTGAAATTTTTCTTTTGCTCATTTTCATGTTAAACTTATTCCTGGGTATTTCACAGTTTTTATTGGTATTGTAAATGGTGTTTTATTTATTAGTTATTGCTTTTGTTAATGAAGACCCCTGGTTTTTGTATATCAGTTGTGTACTGGGCCACCTTACTAAATGATCTTATTTGTAATGGTTTTTCACTTGGATTCTGTTATGTTTTCCAGGTATCATTCTCAAATAATGATAAATTTACCTTCTCATTTAATTTTTTTTTCTTGTCTGATTTTATTGTCTATCTTCACAATGTTAAATTACAGTGGTGCAAGAGGATATCTTAGGTTTTTCATGTCTTAATGGGGTCACTTCTAGTATTTTTTTCACTAAACATGGTGTTGGAGTTTTGGTTGACATAGAAATATCATGTTGGAGCACCTGAGTGGCTCAGTAGGTTAAGTGTCCTACTCTTGATCTCAGGTCTTGATCTCAGGATCTTGAGTTCAAATTCTGCATTGGGCTCCACACTGGGCATGAGGCCTAATTTAAAAAATAAATAAATAAATAAATTCTTAGTAGTGCTCTTGCTGGGTCATAGGGTAATTCTATTTTTAATTTTTTGAGGAACATCCACACTGTTTTCAGAGTGGCTGCAACAGTTTGCATTCCCACCAACAATGCAAGAGGGTTCCCCTTTCTCCATATCCTCGCCAACATCTGTTGTTTCCTGAGTAGTTAATTTTAGCTACTCTGACCGGTATGGGTGTGACCAGTGTGAGGTGATATCTCAATGTGGTTTTGGTTTGTATTTCCCTGATAATGAGTGATGTTGAGAGGAGTGCTGATTCATAGGGGTACATGTACCCCAATGTTTATAGCAGTGTTATCAACAATGACAAATGACAAAAGTATGGAAAGAGCACAAATGTCCATCAACTGGTGAATGGATAAAGAAGATGTGGTGTATATATATATATATATATATAATCACACACACACACACACACACACACACTCAATTGAATTCTACTTGGCAATGAAAAACAAAGAAATCTTGCCATTTGCAACAATGTGGATGGAACTGAAGGGTATTATCCTAAGTGAAATAAGTCAGTCAGAGAAAGACAGATAGCATATGTTTTCAGTCATATGTGGAAGTTGAGAAACTTAACAGAAGACCTTGGGGAAAGGGAAAGAGAAAAAATAGTTACAGAGAGGGAGGCAAACCATAAGAGACAAATATAGAGAACAAACTGAGGGTTGACGGGGGTAGGGGATTGGGGGCGGGGAAAATGGGTGATGGACAATGAAAAGGGCACTTGTTGGGATGAGCACTGGGTGTTGTATGTAAGTGATGAATCATGGGAAACTACTCCTGAAGCCAAGAGCACACTGTATACACTGTATGTCAGCTAACTTGACAATAAATTATAAATTATGTATATAAAAAAAGAAATATCATATTAAGGAAGTATCCCTCTAATCTGACTTTATTGAGAGATATTTGCAAAGCAATAATGGATATTTTAAAAAATGGAAGGGTGAGGTGATGGGCTAAATGAGTGATGGGCATTAAGGAGGGCACTTGTGATGAGTGAGCACTGGGTGTTATATGTAAGTGATGAATCACTAAATTCTACTCCTGTAACCAATAATAATTAAAAAGAATGGATATTAAATTTTACTAAATGCCTCTTCAAAGTCTTTAGGGATGATCATGTGATTTTTTACTTTTGGTCTATGAAAATGCGAAATACATTCATAGATTTTCTAATATGGAACCATCTTTACATTCCTAAAAATAAATCTTACTTGGTTATGCTTTGATTTTTAAATGAGTTACTAGATTATGTTTTGCTATATTTTATTTAGTATTTTTTAATGGTTTTCCTAAGTGAGATTCATCTGCAATTGCATATTTTTTGTGCTTTGTTGGTATCAATATTTCATAACGAAAAACTGAAAATTTTACTTTTTTATGCCTTGAAATAGTTTACATAGCATAGGAATCACCTGCAACTTAAAGGTTTGGTTGAATTCCCCTCTGAATTTAGTTGATCTGCTGCTTTTTGTAAGAGTTGCTTTTTTAAGATTTTAAGTAATCTTTACACCCAACGTGGAGTTCAAATTCACAACCCCAAGACCAAGAGTTGCATGCTTTACTGACTGAGCCAGCTAGGCATCCCTAGACGTTGCTTTATTAAAAAAAAAAAAAACTTTTTAAGAAATTAATTTATTAGGGATGCCTGGGTGGCTCAGTCAGTTAAGCATCCAACTCTTGATTTCAGCTCAGGTCGTGATCTTGTGGTTTGTGGGTTCAAGTCCCACATCAGGCTCCATGCTGCCAGTGCAGAGCCTGCTTGGGATTCTCTCTCTCTCTGCCCCTCTCCCACTTGTTCTCTCTCTATCTCAAAATAAATAAATAAACTTAACAAAAAATAAATTAATTTATTTGGGGTGCCCGGGTGGCTCAGTCATTTAAGAATCCAACTCTTGATTTTGGCTTAGGTCATGATCTCAGGGTTTGTGAGATCGAGCCCCACATTGGGCTCTGTGATGAGTGTGGAGCCTGCTTGAGATTCTCTCTCTCTCCCTCTCTCTCTCTGCCCCTCCCCTGCTCATGCTCCACTTCTCTCTCTCAAAAAAAATAAACATTTAAAAAAAGAAATTTATTTATTTGAGCTCAATGGGGGTCACTTTTGAACAACATTTCCTATTTCTTTTCTAAGAATAGTCTTTTAAAATTTTATAGAGTTTCTCTTATCTAGGGTGAGTTTTAGTTATTCACATAATCCTAGAGAATGAAATATTTCCTTTAGGTCCCTAAATTTATTTGCATAGAGTTGAAAAATATTGTCTTATATTTCCTATTATTTGCTGTCAATCTGTGGTTATCTACCCATTTTCTTTTTTAAAAGTTTATTTATTTATTTTGAGAGGGAGAGAGAGAATCCCAAGCAGGCTCCCTGCTGTCAGCATAGAGCCCAGCACGGCACTTGATCCCACAAACTGTGAGATCATGACCTAAGCCAAAATCTAGAGTTGGATGTTTAACTGACTGAACCACTCAAATGCCCCGTACCCATTTTCTTTTCTTGTTTTGTGTATTTGTGATTTCTTCTCCTTTTTATTGATTATGACAGCTAACATATCTGTTTTATTCTTTTGAATAGCCTACTCCTGGACTTATTCTATTATTTTCTAGTTAACTGATTTCTGCTTTTATCTTTACTTTTTCCTTTTTTCCCCCTGATTTTCCTAGGTTTATTTTTGGTTTGTTTTCTAACCTTTTGAGTTGGATACTTTATTCCTTTATTTTCATGTTTATTAACACAAGTATTTTCTCTCAGCACTGCTTAAACCCTACTTACAGGAGTTTGAATACCTAGTGCTTTCACCATCGTTATATATATATTTTTCTAGAAAGAGAGAGAACATGCAAGTAGAGGAGAAGGGAAGAGGGAGAGAGAGAATCTTAAGTAGGCTCCACACTCATTGCAGAATCTGACTTGGGGCTCAATCCCACAACCCTGGGATCATGACCTGAACTGAATCAAGAGTCAGGCGCTCAACCAACTGAGCCACCCAGGTGCCCCTTTTGTTATTTTACAGATAACCTTCAATTTTAGTTTAACTATATTCTTTGAATCAAGAGTTATTTAAGGCAGCATATAAAGTTTTCCAGATGACAAGAGTGGTTATTAATTTTTTTTAAAAAATTTATGTTTATTTATTTCTGAGACAGAGAGAGACAGAGCATGATTGGGGGAGGGGCAGAGAGAGAGGGAGACACAGAATCGGAAGCAGGCTCCAGGCTCTGAGCTGTCAGCACAGAGCCTCACGCGGGGCTCAAACTCACAAACTGCAAGATCATGACCTGAGCCGAAGTCGGTCGCTCAACAAACTGAGCCACCCAGGCGCCCCAAATTACTTTTAAAATTAATTTTCACTGGGGCCCCTGGGTGGCTCAGTTAGTTAAGCGTCTGACTCTTGATTTTGGCTCAGGTCATGATCTCATGGCTTCATGAGATCAAGCCCCATGTCAGGCTCTGTTCACTGACCATGTGGAGCCTGCTTGGGATTCTCCCTCTCTCCCTCTCTCTCTGCCCGTCCTCCACTCATATGTGCTCTCTCTCTCTCTCTCAAAATAAATAATAAATATATAAAATTAATTTTTACTTTTTGGAATATAAGATTGTCTCTGTGGTCTTAAATAGGTTAATACCAATTCAAATGTATGTGTGTGTGAAGGGATTTTCCCATCACCAACAAACAACTCTTGGGACAATCAGCTGGGTGTCCCACAATTCAATTCGCTCCTGACACTATGTAACCAGAGAGAGCATCAGATTTCACAGGTTAAAGGTGTGGTCCTATAAGACTGCCCCTCACCCCCAGTTTAGACTACAGTTGCAAGCCCAGGTTCTTACCTGTATGCTACAGATTGCAAGTTCCCATGACTTCCTCCTTGCACTTTAGACGCCAGTCATAAAGGTCCAGATTGTTACCTGTTCTGAACAAATGACTATAAATCAGAAGTTCTCAAGTTCCCTTCCTCAGGATTGATTAATTTGCTAGAGTGGCTCATAGGACTTAGAGAAACATTTTACTTATGAGATTACTGGTTTTTGTAAAAGGATAAGCCATCAGCTAGACCCCAAGACCTGACCTTTACTGCCCACCTGCTTGTACTTACTAACCTGTGTCTCACATTTTCTTTAAGCTCTTCTTTCTGGCTTACCTCTTAACTCAGGCAAATGAAACCCAAAAACACCCTTCAGGTGATGGAGACTGCCCTGACAAGACCTCCCACTGGCCCAGACCACCAAACCAACCAGAATTTTTGTTAAATCCTCCACTTGTACCTACACAGATGTGATGAGGGAAACAAAGGCAAGAAAGATGTAGTTTAAATTCCCTTACAGCCTGGAGCCCATTATAGATGTCAGACACCTGCAGCGTGTGCAGTCCCCAAGACGTTTATGGCAGCCTTAATGCCCTAATGTTTACACTCCCTTAAGAAACTAAAAGCAACCTTATCTTGACAATAGCTAAATATTTAGGGTCCTGTGAGACCCTGCTTACAGTATCCAGAAATTTTGTAAAAACTAACATTATCTCTACCCTCCCTAACATAAAAATATATAATCAGTCACTCCTCACAACCCCAGTACATCTCTTTCTGCCCACAGGTCCTGTCCCTGTGCTTTAATAAAATCACCTTTTTGCACCAAACGACATCTCAAGAATTCTTTCTTAGCTGTTTGCTCTTGAACCGCACTTCAAATTTTATCATATGGTGCCCAATGTGGGGTTTTGAGTCTTTTCATCTGGACTCTGAGACTTGGTGCAAACTTGGTGAGTACTTTCTCTTTTCTTCCTTTACTTTCATTTCAGGGGCTTTTCGAGGAGTATGGTCTTATTGGAACACTTTCACGTCGATTGGTCAGGCTGTAATCCTCTGGCCACTGGGGCTACTCTATGGGGAGGAGAAAGCCTGCCTGTTGCCTGTAAGGTAGTACCCTGTCCAGAAGGGTAATAAGACCCAGAAACTTGATGCCTTCTCTTTATTCCTGTCCTTATAGATAGTTGTCTGTCTTGGGCACGGGACAGCCACCTAAGTGACTAGCATGGCAGCCAATTTTAAGACTCCTGTGTAAGGTTTCCCCTTCATTGGTCTAATGTGATCCCCTCCACGTCTCTGGTCTAGCCGCTTCTGGCCGGGAAACTTCCACTGGGAGCTGGCCAAAATCAGTGCCCAACCGAGTTAAAACCCAACCCCAGACCATTTCCTAGGGAAGTTGGCTGTAAAGACTCTATGTGTAGGAATGTCACTTAGATCATAATGGATTTGTATCTTTACTGTTTTCTGTCAATGCCCTCTACTAACTACTTAAAATAAAGAATTGGGTAATTCCCCCTTATAAAACTTTTCTAGTGTTTTCCATGGGTTAAAAATGGCACAGTTTTCAGGGAAACTAAGGTATGACCTTCACAGCATGCTCTTCAAGACAAGGTAAACTAAGGCACGTCCTTTTACAGCACAGCCTTTTATGGCACAGCTTTCAAGGTATGGCACAGGCACGGTATTTTGGTCCATATGCCAGGCATCCATTTGTAGTCTAGGATGCAATTGGAAGTGAAGGGATGCTAGCATCCCTTTTCCAGGGCCCTTAGCTGCTGGCTGGTGATCATAGTGATTTTGGTTTGAGGGACACATCTGTTCACTTTGACACCAGGAACCTCTGACATATCCTGAGTGGCATGCCACCTGGGAGTCAGAGGGAATTTTTTTGGTAATGGACCTTCTCTACTTTTCTGGCAACATGGGATCTTACTTAGTCTCCAAGGACTCTCCCTTGAGATGACTTTTAACCCACTGGAATCAATTCAGATTGTAAGATCTAAGAAAGAAAAAAAAACCCTGATCTTTTAAAAAAGATATTTATTTATTTATTTATTTATTTTGAGAGAGAGAGAGACAGTGTGAGTGGGGGAGGGGCAGAGATAGAAGTAGAGAGAGAATCCCAAGCAGGCTTAGCACTGTGAGCACGGAGCCTGACATAGGGCTCAAATCCACGGAACTGGGAGATTATGACCTGAGCCAAAACCAAGAGTCAGACACTTAACCGACTGAGCCACCCAGGCGCCCCTGATCTTCTTTTGTAATACTGCCTGGCCTCAATACTCCTTAAGAGATGAGGAAAAATGGCCCATTAATGGAACATTAAATTTTAATGCAATCGGTTACATCTTTTCTGCAAAAACCAGGGCAGATGGACTGAGGTAGCCTATGTCCAGGCTTTCATGGCCCTAAATCAGAATCTGGAACTAAGGGTCTCTTGTAGAATGTGTTTAGCCCCTAGCCAGGCTGATAAACTCCCTCCTGATATATTGGATGATTGTCTAAACAGGCCTCCTCTGAATAAACCCAGGTTGCTTGAGAAAACAAAGGCCATCCTTAATGAAGGGGACTCTGATTCTGTCTCTCACTGTTCCTTCTTCCTAATAGACTCAATTTACTCTAACTATATGTGGGAGCTTCTCCCTCATTCATTTCCTGGATTAATAACTATGATAATTGGAGCCAATTATCTCTGGTTAGTCTACCTCTGGATGGAGACGTTAAGGAACATTCCCAAGCAGCTGCCAAAACTCCTTTTGTTTCAGGGAAGTTCCCTGTCTTCTCTGGCCCAACCTGGAATGCCCATTTCTACTTGTTGGTGGAAGAAAAAATCTACATCTGCTCATCTGTCTGAGCTGACAGGCTTTAGGACTGGGAGACCTCTTTTTCTGTCCTCTGGACTTTTATCCACTTCCAACCTTCCTGGCTGTATCATAGCTCTTCTGCTTTCCTCTCCTCATCATCCTATTTCTGCACCATCTTGGGTGCAGTCTGCATCTCCCCTGCCTCTGGCACCATCAGCTCCTCCCCTCCTTGCTGTCAAGGAGTGAAGAGTATCCCCTTGGGCTTACACTGCCTACTTCAGATTTCCTCACCAATGTCCCAGGAAAAATTGACAATGGTGAACAAATTGTTTGATGTTTAAGTGGACACAGGTGGAATGTATTTGGTATTTAAAGTAATTTAAGTTTGTTGGTTTAATTAAGATTGACATGTCTTTAGAGTTAACAGCATTAAATATGAAACTTTTTCTACCTAGATTTACTGAAGGTTTAAATAAGCTCCTATTATCTCTTTTGCAATTTGTCAACAAAAAGATGACTTAAGATGATGGTTAATTTTGTCTGTCTCAAAGATTTCATGGGTAATTGTTAAGATATCTTTCAAAGTCTTTGGTAACCTGAAATTTTAAAGTTTTGCTTGGATAATAAATTGGATTGAATTCATTGGATATCTAGGCCTTTTCCAATAGGAAAGAATGCTGAAACATTGATTACTGAACATAGGTTTGTGTTTTTGGCTTCTTACTGAAGAGCAGCTGAGGATACTTGGCTTTGTTGGTAAATATGTCTTGTGCTTTATTAAAGATTATACTATAAAAAGGCATGTTTTGAAAAAATACAACATGTATTTATAAATTTCAAGTCTAAAGAATTCTGATACAACAGACAGTTTACAATTAATAAACTGGAGACTAAGGTTTCTAAAAGTTAAAATTCTGCTAAATATAATTAAGACTGATGGAAATAAGGAAAGCAACTCTGTACATAGAAAAGTGGGAGACATGTAGGAAAGATCTAAGAAATGGGAATACATTTTTTTGAAGGTAACAGGAAGTAATTTTGTCCTAAATGAGACTGGTTGTTTGGAGAAAAATGACTTAGGTCAAAATCTGAACGCAAAAAAGTTGTAGAAGGTTTGTAAAGGGAAATCTTTGGGAAGGAACTTTATATGTGGTCAAAACTAGGTTGAAGTGAATGGATTTTAAAAGTACACTGGTGGCCTCCAAGGGAAGATGGCGGCGTAGGAGGATGCTGGGCTAACCGCGCATCCTGCTGATCACTTAGATTCCACCTACACCTGCCTAACTAACCCAGAAAACCACCAGAAAACTAGCAGAACGGAGTCTCCAGAGCCAAGCCCAGATGAGAGGCCCACGGAAGAGGGCCAGAAAGGATTGGCACGAGATCTACAATGTGCTGAACAGAAAAAATATGCAGCCGAGAATCCTTTATCCAGCAAGTCTGTCATTTAGAATAGAAGGAGAGATAAAGGTCTTCCCAAACAAACAAAAACTGAAGGAATTTGTCACCACTAAACCAGCCCTACAAGAGATCCTAAGGGGGATCCTGTGAGACAAAGTACCAGAGACATCGCTACAAGCATGCAACCTACAGACATCACAATGACTCTAAACTCATACCTTTCTATAATAACGCTGAATGTAAATGGATTAAATGCGCCAACCAAAAGACATAGGGTATTAGAATGGATAAAAAAACAAGACCCATCTATTTGCTGTCTACAAGAGACTCATTTTAGACCTGAGGACACCTTCAGATTGAAAGTGAGGGGATGGAGAACTATTTATCACGCTACTGGAAGTCAAAAGAGAGCTAGAGTAGCCATACTTATATCAGACAAACTAGACTTTAAATTAAAGGCTGTAACAAGAGATTACATTGCATTATATAATAATTACAGGGTCTATCCATCAGGAAGAGCTAACAATTATAAATGTCTATGCGCCGAATACAGGAGTCCCCAAATATATAAAACAATTACTCATAAACATAAGCAACCTTATTGATAAGAATGTGGTAATTGCAGGGGACATTAACACTCCACTTACAGAAATGCATAGATCATCTAGACACACGGTCAATAAAGAAACAAGGGCCCTGAATGACACATTGGATCAGATGGACTTGACAGATATATTTAGAACTCTGCATCCCAAAGCAACAGAATATACTTTCTTCTCGAGTGCACATGGAACATTCTCCAAGATAGATCATATACTGGGTCACAAAACAGCCCTTCATAAGTATACAAGAATTGAAATTATACCATGCATACTTTCAGACCACAATGCTATGAAGCTTGAAATCAACCACAGGAAAAAGTCTGGAAAACCTCCAAAAGCATGGAGGTTAAAGAACACCCTACTGAAGAATGAGTGGGTCAACCAGGCAATTAGAGAAGAAATTAAAAAATATATGGAAACAAACGGAAATGAAAATACAACAATCCAAATGCTTTGGGACGCAGCGAAGGCAGTCCTGAGAGGAAAATACATTGCAATCCAGGCCTCTCTCAAGAAACGAGAAAAATCCCAAATACAAAATCTAACAGCACACCTAAAGGAACTAGAAGCAGAACAGCAAAGGCAGCCTAAACCCAGCAGAAGAAGAGAAATAATAAAGATCAGAGCAGAAATAAACAATATAGTATCTAAAAAAACTGTAGAGCAGATCAACGAAACCAAGAGATGGTTTTTTGAAAAAATAAACAAAATTGACAAACCTCTAGCCAGGCTTCTCAAAAAGAAAAGGGAGATGACCCAAATAGATAAAATCATGAATGAAAATGGAATTATTACAACCAATCCCTCAGAGATAGAAACAATTATCAGGGAATACTATGAAAAATTATATGCCAATAAATTGGACAACCTGGAAGAAATGGACAAATTCCTAAACACCCACACTCTTCCAAAACTCAGTCAGGAGGAAATAGAAAGCTTGAACAGACCCACAACTGAAGAAATTGAATCGGTTATCAAAAATCTCCCAACAAATAAGAGTCCAGGACCAGATGGCTTCCCAGGGGAGTTCTACCAGACGTTTAAAGCAGAGATAACACCTATCCTTCTCAAGCTATTTCAAGAAATAGAAAGGGAAGGAAAACTTCCAGACTCATTCTATGAAGCCAGTATTACTTTGATTCCTAAACCAGACAGAGACCCAGTAAAAAAAGAGAACTACAGGCCAATATCCCTGATGAATATGGATGCCAAAATTCTCAATAAGATACTAGCAAATCGAATTCAACAGCATATAAAAAGAATTATTCACCATGATCAAGTGGGATTCATTCCTGGGATGCAGGGCTGGTTCAACATTCGCAAATCAATCAACGTGATACATCACATTAATAAAAGAAAAGATAAGAACCATATGATCCTGTCAATCGATGCAGAAAAGGTCTTTGACAAAATCCAGCACCCTTTCTTAATAAAAACCCTTGAGAAAGTCGGGATAGAAGGAACATACTTAAACATCATAAAAGCCATTTATGAAAAGCCCACAGCTAACATCACCCTCAATGGGGAAAAACTGAGAGTTTTATCCCTGAGATCAGGAACACGACAGGGATGCCCACTCTCACCGCTGTTGTTTAACATAGTGTTGGAAGTTCTAGCATCAGAAATCAGACAACAAAAGGGAATCAAAGGCATCAAAATTGGCAAAGATGAAGTCAAGCTTTAACTTTTTGCAGATGACATGATATTATACATGGAAAATCCGATAGACTCCACCAAAAGTCTGCTAGAACTGATACATGAATTCAGCAAAGTTGCAGGATACAAAATCAATGTACAGAAATCAGTTGCATTCTTATACACTAACAATGAAGCAACAGAAAGACAAATAAAGAAAATGATCCCATTCACAATTGCACCAAGAAGCATAAAATACCTAGGAATAAATCTAACCAAAGATGTAAAGGATCTGTATGCTGAAAACTATAGAAAGCTTATGAAGGTAATTGAAGAAGATATAAAGAAATGGAAAGACATTCCCTGATCATGGATTGGAAGAATAAATATTGTCAAAATGTCAATACTACCCAAAGCTATCTACACATTCAACGCAATCCTGATCAAAATTGCACCAGCATTCTTCTCGAAACTAGAACAAGCAATTCTAAAATTCATATGGAACCACAAAAGGCCCCGAATAGCCAAAGGAATTTTGAAGAAGAAGACCAAAGCAGGAGGCATCACAATCCCAGACTTTAGCCTCTACTACAAAGCTGTCATCATCAAGACAGCATGGTATTGGCACAAAAACAGACACATAGACCAGTGGACTAGAATAGAAACCCCAGAACTAGACCCACAAACGTATGGCCAACTCATCTTTGACAAAGCAGGAAAGAACATCCAATGGAAAAAAGACAGTCTCTTTAACAAATGGTGCTGGGAGAACTGGACAGCAACATGCAGAAGGTTGAAACTAGACCACTTTCTCACACCATTCACAAAAATAAACTCAAAATGGATAAAGGACCTGAATGTGAGACAGGAAACCATCAAAACCCTAGAGGAGAAAGCAGGAAAAGACCTCTCTGACCTCAGCCGTAGCAATCTCTTACTCGACACATCCCCAAAAGCAAGGGAATTAAAAGCAAAAATGAATTACTGGGACCTTATGAAGATAAAAAGCTTCTGCACAGCAAAGGAAACAACCAGCAAAACTAAAAGGCAACCAACGGAATGGGAAAAGATATTTGCAAATGACATATCGGACAAAGGGCTAGTATCCAAAATCTATAAAGAGCTCACCAAACTCCACACCCGAAAAACAAATAACCCAGTGAAGAAATGGGCAGAAAACATGAATAGACACTTTTCTAAAGAAGACATCCGGATGGCCAACAGGCACATGAAAAGATGCTCAACGTCGCTCCTTATCAGGGAAATACAAATCAAAACCACACTCAGATATCACCTCACGCCAGAGTGGCCAAAATGAACAAATCAGGAGACTATAGATGCTGGAGAGGATGTGGAGAAACGGGAACCCTCTTGCACTGTTGGTGGGAATGCAAACTGGTGCAGCCACTCTGGAAAACAGTGTGGAGGTTCCTCAGAAAATTAAAAATAGACCTACCCGACCTACCCTATGACCCAGCAATAGCACTGCTAGGAATTTACCCAAGGGATACAGAAGTACTGATGCATAGGGGCACTTGTACCCCAATGTTTATGGCAGCACTCTCAACAATAGCCAAATTATGGAAAGAGCCTAAATGTCCACCAACGGATGAATGGATAAAGAAATTGTGGTTTGTATACACAATGGAGTACTACGTGGCAATGAGAAAGAATGAAATATGTCCCTTTGTAGCAACGTGGATGGAACTGGAGAGTGTGATGCTAAGTGAAATAAGCCATACAGAGAAAGACAGATACCATATGGTTTCATTCTTATGTGGATCCTGAGAAACTTAACAGAAACCCATGGGGGAAGGGAAGGAAAAAAAAAGAGGTTAGAGTGGGAGAGAGCCAAAACATAAGAGACTCTTAAAAAGTGAGAACAAACTGAGGGTTGATGGGGAGTGGGAGGGAGGGGAGGATGGGTGATGGGTATTGAGGAGGGCACCTTTTGGGATGAGCACTGGGTGTTGTATGGAAACCAATTTGACAATAAATTTCATATATTGAAAAAAAAGTACACTGGTATAAGACTAAAAACCTGCTTTTCTCTCTGTTAAAAGACAAAGTTTTCTTAGATTGTTAGTTTGCTTATGATAAGAAAATATAAACAAAGTTGTTTTTCTTTTGTCTGCCCAGAAAATCAAGGTTTTTATGTTTTGTCTTTATCGAGTCTTTGGTTACTTAAGAAAACTAAAACTTCTCAATGTTAAAAGAGCTAAGTTTTGCTAACAACTATATGACCCCACATATTTTCTTTTAGAATCTTTTATTGCCACCTTGGTTAAATAAAAAATTAAGATTTGTAATGATCTATAATCCTATCTAAGTATGTGCTTTATAACTTTCTAAGGTTTTAACAAACCTCCCAGGATTTAAATTGTAAATAAAATCTTTTTGATCAACTGGGCCTTTTTATTTGGTATGTTACTTGGAAAGCCCTGCCAAACAAATAATGGTAGACCTTAGGTTGTATTCCTTGGGTAAATGATACAGATACCTCAAGACAAGGGAAGGCAACCTGGCTATGTGTGCTTGTGTGACATTCCTCACGACTGTAACGTAGACTGCCCATTCAGACAGTATGTTACCACATATGGGAGACAAAGGGGCAAAAATTGTACAAAAGACAACCCCCTGCTGTGCTCAGGGCTCAGTCTTTTGGGCCTTAGCCCACTGAGCCCATGCTGGTACAAATAAAGCTGCTTCCCAAAAAGAAAAGTTTCAGTGTCCTGACTCTCTGTGTATGACTCACCATTACATTTTGTTGGGGCTTCCCTAGGAGGTGGAGATGGTGCTTCAACACCTTTGTCACTGGGGTACGAACCTTGGGGCACTGGGAGAGGCAACCTCACCACTTGATCCATATGAGACTAGCTCCTCCTGGTGTGCTGGGGAGAGGGCCTCCAATGCACAAAGGAACCTGGCGAGGCCCAGGAGCCAGTTCAGGGAGTGCTGCCCATCAGACTGATAAGAACATGGGTTTGTTTTGGTAGACCTGCCCCTAAGAGGCAGAAGGGGATCTTGATCACCTCCAAGAGTTGCCCAAGTAGTTCCATAAGAAATGAAACTGCAACTCCAAGGTGCTGGGCACTGGGCAGAGGGTTGGAGTCCCTGTGTGACTGTGTGTGAATGAGACAGACAGCAAAAAGGTTCATAGCTAACCAGTGGGCCAAATAAAGTGTTGAGTCCTGATCTGAGGTTCTGTGGCAACCTCATATAGCTTAGAGCAACATCAGACTTCCTCAGCAGTCTGATCTGGGTCAGGGCTTGATACTAAACCTGCCAAAGCTGAGGGGCATCTGAAATATCACCCAAGAGCGGCTGGAAATGGATAAAGCTAGTGTGTGTCCTCTCCAAACTAGTCCTCCTCCTTCCTCTTTTTTCCCCTCATGTGCATGAAAGTTGTCCATTAGGGAGAGGAAATAGGTGGGAAGCAAAGTAAACCAACTTCCCCAGAATGTATGTTGAGGAATTTCAAAAAGGAATATTCAGGAGATTATGGTGTGAAATTAACTCCCAGAAAGTTCCAGACATTCTGTGAAATTGATTGGACATTGTTTGTGGTTGGCTGGCCCTCTGAGGGATCACTTGTTAAGGAACTAGTTGGATGAGTGTTCAGGGTTGTTGTAGGAGATCCAGGCCACCCAACCAATTTCCTTACATTGACTGTTGGCAAGACCTGGTCCTATCCTGGTCGCCTTGGCTAAAAGTCTGTATTGAAGAGAACTGTAAAGTTATAATGGTTTGTGTCATGGCTTCCTCCAAATGCTGGCCAAAAATTGAAGAAAAAAAAAACAACCCATACTGTCAGGAGAGTCTGAAGGGACCCTATTATCATATACCCCATTGTACCCCTCACTGCCATCTGTGCCTCCAGACACCCTGGCTGCTAAAACCACACCGGAGCCTGCCCCTAGTTCCAAGGCCTCACCACCTCTAGCACCACCAGCCTCTCCAGATGTGACCAGCTCACCCAACAACTGGTCTTAACCCCATACACCCCTTCCAGAAGGCGACTGACTAGAAGGTCAAGTCAGCAGAGGCAGTCCCTCCCTGTAGCAACACCAGGGAGCCCTACAGATGCCAATGAGGGAAACGAGGGGACCCATCTATTATGATCAGGAAGGCCAGATCCAAGGAGGCCAGTGTGTTTTTGTGTACCAACACTTTACCACTACAGACCTCCTAAATTGGAAGCACCATACTCCCTCCTATATGGAGAAGCCCCAGGCTATGATTGAGCTAATGTGGTCCATAATCCAAACCCATAAACCTACAAGGAGACTGCTGCCAAATCCTCTTGACCCTCTTTGAAATGGAGGAGCGTCGCCAGATTACCCAAACATCCCTAAAATAGTTAGAGGAGAATGCCCTGGCTGGGATGCTGGACACCCAGGCTTATGCTCGGGCTCACTTCCCTGAAGAGGACCCCCAAATGGGACCCAAATGACTCAAGTGTAGATGAGGGACTCGCAAGGACTGAGTGGTATCAAGAAGCTCTTCTAAATGGCATGAAGGAAGAGGGGGAAAGGCCATAAATATGAGTAAAACATCAGAAGTGTTCCAGGGACCCAAGGAGGGCCTGAGCCAGTTCTATGACAGACTATGCGAGGCATTTCATCTCTACACTCCTTTTGATTCAGAGGCATCCATTAACCAGCGATGGTCAATGCGGCTTTCATACGTCAGGCCCAAGGGGACATCTGGCACAAGCTGCAAAACTACAGGGTTTCGCTAGCACAAATTCCAGTCAGCTGCTGCAAGTAGCAACTTAGATGTTTGTCAACTGTGACCAGGCAGCACAGAGGGAGGAATGTCGGAAGATGCAGAAAAAGGCAGACTTGTTAGCTGCTGCCTTGATGGAGTGGTCAGAATGCTCCTGGAAATGGGCCCTGCAGGGATGGGGCTGGGGCCAAAAAGGGGAACAGTGGGGAGGATCATCTCACCTAGGACCAAAGTTAGGATGGAACTAGTGTGCTCATTGTCGTCAGGAGGGCCACTGGAAACATGAGTGTCCCCTGCAGCTGGGTAATTCTCAGCAGGGCCCTAAGCAGAAAGAAAGAGGCCATGTGGTCCAGGGCTGGTACCAACCAGTATCTCGGCCTCATGGGGCCCCTGAAGACGATTTTGTGGGGCTGGCTGCCATGGAGGACTATGAGGAGGACTAGGACAGACAGGGATCTACTTTGTTAGGTCCCCAAGAGCCTGTGGTCCAAATGAATGTGGGAGGCTGACCCACTGACTTCATGGTAGATACTGGGACAGAACACTCGGAGGTGACTGGAACTGTGGGCCCCCCTCACAGAGATAAGCCACTATTGTGGGGGCCACAGGCAATTGGACATGCTGCCTTGGTGATGCAATTTAGGTGGCCATGAAGTCATCCATGAATTCCTGTACCTCCCTGACTGCCCCATGGCTTTAATGGGCTGTGACCCATCAGGAAAGCTGCTGGCCCAGATAACTTTCAACTCTCAGAGACAAGCTGCCCTGACCCTACGGAAACCCAAAGCAAAGATCATTCCCCAGGGGGAATAATGGTGCCTCTACAGTATCATGGAGGAGCCACAACAGGGACCTGAGCTGCCCTTCAGAGTACCGGGGGTGTGGGCTGAGGACAACCCACCAGGAGTGGCCTGGAACATACTTCCAGTAATTGTAGAACAAAAGCCAGGGGCAGATCCCATCTGCCAAAGACAGTATTTCATCCCTCACAAGGCAAATATGGGGATACAGAATCACCTGGAGAGACTTCTAAAATATGGGATCCTCTTACCCTATCGGTCATCTTGGAACATGCCTATCCTACCAGTCCAGAAGCCAGGCTCTGATGACTATCGGCCAGTCCAAGACCTGTGCACAGTAAACCAGGCTGCTGTCACCCTGCACCTGGGTTGTCCTGAGCCTATACCCTCTCTTGGGTCTTATCCCCATAGAAGCTACCTTCTTCCCATGCCCGGACCTCAAGGATGCTTTCTTCTGCATCCACCTGGCCCCCAGAGTCAACGAATCTTTGCCTTCCAGTGGGAGAATCCTGAAAATGGTGATGAAGGCCAGTTGACTTGGACCAGATTGCCTCAGGGTTTCAAAAACTCCCCAACATTTTTGGCACTGCATTAGCCTCAGAACTAAGAGCCTTCCCAGCGGATCAACATGGCTGTGTCCTGCTTCAGCACATAGATGACTTACTGCAGCTGGAAGGTCTTGGGAAGACTGCATGGAAGGAACCCGGCAGCTCCTTACCCTCCTATGGGAAACTGGCTATAAGGTCTCAAGGAAAAAGGCCCAAATCTGTCAAAAGAAAGTCAAGTACCTTGGCTTTCACCTCTTCCAGGGACAGTGCCAACTTGGCCTGGAGAGAAAACAGGCCGTTTGTTCTACCTGGGTCTCATTGACTTGACGTCAGGTTTGGGACTTTCTCAGGGCCTCAAGTTTCTGTAGAATCTGGATACCTAACTTCTCCGTCTTGGCAAAACCCCTTTATGAGGCCACAAATGGGGAGAGTGGGAGCATCTGTTATGGGAGCAAGTACAGCAAAGGCCCTTTGAAGAGATCAAATGGGCCCTCGCCAATGCACCTGGTCTGGGGCTCCCAGACATGTCCAGGTCCTTCTTCTTGTACATTCATGAACATACTGGAATCACAGTGGGAGTCCTAACCCAGATGTTGGGTTCATGGCATTACCTAGTGGCATATCCCTCCAAGCAGCTTGACTCTGTTGCCCAAGGCTGGCCGCCCTGCCTACAGGCACTTGCAGCCACAGTCCTCTTAGTGTCAGAGGCTGACGAGTTAACTGTGGGACAAGTATTGACAGTCTGAGCGCCACATTAAGTATTGACATTAATGGAGCACAAGGGACAATACTGGCTAACCAATGCCCATATGGTCAGATATCAGGGAATGCCATGTGAGAACCCGTGCATTCACCTAGAAGTAGTGTGGACCCTAAAACCTGTAACCTTACTGCCTGTCAGGCCAGGCCAGCCAGACCATGACTGCATTGAAGTCATGGATGAAGTGTTCTCTAGCCAACCAGACTTAAGGGACCAGCCACTCAAGGACCCCAACTCTGAGTATTTCACTGACGGTAGCAGTTTTGTGAAAGAGGGAGAGTGTCTTGCAGGTTACTTCATGGTGACCCTGAATTCTGTCATTGAGCCCAAACACGTGCCAAAGGGGACTTCAGCACAGAAGGCAGAGCTCATCACGCTAACCCGAGCCCTCCCACTGGCGACAAGGATACGTGTTAATATATACACAGACTCTAAGTATGCCTTCACCACCCTCCATGTACATGGGGCTTTATACAAAGAGAAGGGTCTAATAAACTCAGGAGGGAAGGACATAAAATATGGTAAGGAAATCCTTGAACTCTTACACGCTGTGTGGGCCCCTAAATGAGTGGCAGTCATGCATTGTTGGGGACATCAAAGGGGAGACACCACGGCTGCACAGGGAAACCATAAGGCAGATCAAGAGGCAAAGCTTGCAGCCTCCAAAGGAACAGTGGAATCAGCGGCTTTCGCTGCCACACTGTTCCCTAACCCACTGGCACAATGAGACCCTAATTACTCATAACATGAGCGTAGCTGGTTTAAGACTGAAAATGGAAGCTACCTCCCAGGGAGATGGTGCAAATTTGAAGATGGCCGAGTAACAATTCCTGAGGCCCTGGCTCCAGCTTTTGTCAAGCAGTTCCATCAGGAAACTTGTATTGGCTGGGCAGCTCTCGAGACTACATTAAGCTGACATTTCTACATCCCTTGGCTCTCCAGGACAGCCCAAGCAGTATGCGAGCAATGTGAAATTTGTGCCTGGAATAACCCACATTAGGGACCCAATGCCACCCCAGGGGTGCAGAGTGTCGGGGGAGCCCCATTTGAAAATATGGTGGACTTCACTGAGCTTCCCCGGGTCTGAGGCTGTAAATATCTGTCGGTCTTTGTGCGCACTTTCTCAGGCTGGGTGGAAGCCTTCCCTACTTGCACAGAAAAAGCACATGAAGGGGCCCAACTTCTAAAAAAAATCATTGCTCGATTTGGGATCCCTATCACTATGGGATCAGATAATGGGCTGGCATTCATGCCTGAGGTGGTGCGGCTGGTGGCAAATAGGTTAAAGATCATCTGGAAGTTACAGACAGCCTACCGACCCCAGAGCTCCAAGAAGGTGGAACAGAATGAACCGAATTCTGAAGCTGCAATTAAGTAAACTATGTCAGGAAACCCACCTACACTGGGACCAGGTGTTGCCGATTGCCTTGTTAAGAATCAGGTGTAGCCCCACTCAGCACACGGGATTCTCCCCTTATTAAATCCTTTATGGGTGCCCTCCCCACCATTATCAAGGCAATCTAACCCTAAGGCAACAAATGCGAGCCCTTGGCTTTACCCTAACCACCTTACACCACTGGGTTAGGGAGCGATTACCCGTGAGTCTGACCACAGACGCTCACTCCTTTAAACCAGGAGATGCTGTATGGGTGAAGGAGTTGAATGTCCAACCCGTAGAACCCATCCGGAAGGGACCGTTCACTGTCACTTTGTTCACCCCTACTACAGTAAAGGTTGCCGAAGTGTGTCCCTGGATTCACCACAGCAGAGTGAAGCCGGCATCTCGAAACTGGGAGTGCATTCCCAATCCATCAATGCCATACAACCTGACCATATGGAAGAAGCAATCTGCAACTCCAGAGGCTCCACGGGACTGAACCCCTGCTTTAGTCACTCTGGAAACTGACTAATCTATGCAAGGCAGAAGCTTGAAGAGTCGACGGTTCGGTGAAACAAAAGACTGGCCTTATTTTTTTATATCTGTTTCCTTATTGTGATGTAGTGTCACCCCTTGTGTCTCGTTGTCATTGTGATTCTTGCTCTACTCTTCACCATAGGATTGACTGAGGCCGCCCTGGCCAGCTGAGAGTGTAGTGAGAGGTCTCTTTTAGCACTCACCTTCCCTTTGTGGATAGGATGCTTTGTTGGTATTGGTTGCTTCTAATCTGGACCCGTTCTGTAGACCTAGATCCTCATCATGTGACCCATATATTCACATAACCAAGTCAGGCCAGGGAGTCACGTGGACCTTACTATACCATACCCACTTCTCATGCCAGGGAAAGATCCTCGGGCCCTGCAGATACAACAAGACTACCTATTCTATCTGCCAAAGGGAGAGTCAATACACTTGCTTTGACCCACAATACTCCCCCAGTGAAGATTGGTTAGAAGTCCAATCCTACCAAGAGTGGGGAGCCTTGGTCAGCTGGACACAAATTACTAACCCAAAACAACCAATGTCAATGCTGTTTGACATATGTGTGGTTATAGGTATTGGCCCAGAGGCATCTGTCATATGAAAAAGGAGGCACTTGTCATACAGGGCTAAAGGACTCTTGAGATACCATGAGGAAGCTTAGATTAGGAATGGGAATACCAACTCAATGACAAATACATGTGTGATGAAAATGGTTTATGTGCCTATACACCTGAGGTTTTATGCCCCAGCTGGAACTGTGTTTCATGGGCTACTTGGAAAAAAGAATGAAACTAGACCACTTTCTTACACCATACACAAAAATAAACTCAAAATGGATAAAGGACCTGAATGTGAGACAGGAAACCATTAAAACTGTAGAGGATAAAGCAGGAAAAAAAATCTCTTTGACCTCAGCTTCCAGCAATAAAAAGTATTCACATCGGGGGCGCCTGGGTGGCTCAGTCGGTTGAGGGTCTGACTTCGGCTCAGGTCACGATCTCACAGTTCGTGGGTTTGAGCCCTGCGTCGAGTTCTGTGCTGACAGCTCAGAGCCTGCAGTCTGCCTCAGATTCTGTGTCTCCCTCTCTGTCTCTCTGCCCCTTCCCCGCTCACGCTGTCTCTGTCTTACTCTCAAAAATAAATAAAAGCATTCAAAAGAAAGAAAGAAAGAAAGAAAGAAAGAAAGAAAGAAAGAAAGAAGAAAAAAAGGATTCATGTTGGCTTAACCAAAGGGAGAGTTTCTGGATGTGTGTAACTGAACGATCGTGGCGGGGGCGGGGGGCGGGTAGTTCTGTCTTCAGGCATGGCTGGATCCAGGATTTGGTTCTCTGCGATGTGCCTTCCTGCTCTTGCTTCCCATCTGTCCAGTGTCAGCCTGTTCCCTCCCCCCACCCCCGTAGCCCCGGCAAGGCCGGAAAGGAAGGAACCAAAACCGTGTTTGCTTACAGAGATCATGACCATGCATGTAGAAACTCCGAGGGAACCCTCGTGAGGCTAGCACTCCTGTTTAGTGAGGTTCCAAGACACAAGCTATTCAGAGGGAGCTAACCACCCCCCCCACCCCTGCATGTTGCTGTCCAGTTCTCCCAGCACCATTTGTTCAAGAGACTGTCTTTTTTCCATTGGATACTCTTTCCTGCTTTGTCAAAGGTTAGTTGGCCATACGTTTGTGGGTCCAATTCTGGGGTCTCTATTCCATTCCATTGGTCTATGTGTCTGTTTTTGTGCCAATACCATACTGTCTTGATGATTACAGCTTTGTAGTAGAGACTAAAGTCTGGGATTGTGATGCCTCCCACTTTGGTCTTCTCCTTCAAGATTACTTTGGCTATTCGGGGTCTTTTGTGATTCCAGGCAAATTTTAGCATTGCTTCTTCTAGCTTCGAGAAGAATGCTGGTGCAATTTTGATTGGGATCGCATTGAATATGTAGATTTCTTTGGGTAGTGTTGACATTTTAACAATATTTATTCTTTCAATCATGAGCATTGAATGTTTTTCCATTTCTTTGTTTCTTCTTCCATTTCCTTCATAAGCTTTCTATAGTTTTCAGCATACAGTATTTTACATCTTTGGTTAGGTTCATTCCTAGGTATTTTATGCTTCTTGGTGCAATTGTGAATGGGATCAGTTTCTTTATTTCTCTTTCTGTTGCTTCATTGTTAGTGTATAAGAATGCAACTGATTTCTGTACATTGATTTTGTATCCTGCGACTTTGCTAAACTCATGTATCAGTTCCAGCAGACTTTTGGTGGAATCTATAGGATTTTCCATGTATAGTATCATGTCATCTGCAAAAAGTGAAAGCTTGACTTCATCTTTGCCAATTTTGATGCCTTTGATTTCCTTTTGTTGTCTGATTGCTGATGCTAGAACTTCCAGCACTATGTTAAACAACAACGGTGAGAGTGGGCATCCCTGTCGTGTTCCTGATCTCAGGGAAAAAGCTCTCAGTTTTTCCCCGTTGAGGATGATGTTAGCTGTGGGCTTTTCATAAATGGCTTTTATGATCTTTAAGTATGTTCCTTCTATCCCGACTTTCTCAAGGGTTTTTATTAAGAAAGGGTGCTGGATTTTGTCAAAGGCCTTTTCTGCATCGATTGACAGGATCATATGGTTCTTATCTTTTCTTTTATTAATGTGATGTATCACATTGATTGATTTGTGAATATTTTTTTTTTTTTTGGGACAGAGAGAGACAGAGCATGAACGGGGGAGGGGCAAAGAGAGAGGGAGACACAGAATCGGAAACAGGCTCCAGGCTCCGAGCCATCAGCCCAGAGCCTGACGCGGGGCTCGAACTCACGGACCGCGAGATCGTGACCTGGCTGAAGTCGGACGCTTAACCGACTGCGCCACCCAGGCGCCCCTGATTTGTGAATATTGAACCAGCCCTGCAGCCCTGGAATGAATCCCACTTGATCATGGTGAATAATTCTTTTTATATGCTGTTGAATTCAATTTGCTAGTATCTTGTTGAGAATTTTTGCTTCCATATTCATCAAACATATTGACCTCTAGTTCCCTTTTTTTGCTGGGTCTCTGTCTGATTTGGGAATCAAAGTAATTTTGGCTTCATAGAACGAGCCTGGAAGTTTTCCTTCCCTTTCTATTTTTTGGAACAACTTGAGAAGGATAGGTATTGTCTCTGCTTTAAATGTCTGGTAGAATTCCCCAGGGAAGCCATCTGGTCCTGGACTCTTATTTGTTGGGAGATTTTTGATAACTGATTCAATTTCTTCACTGGTTATGGGTCTGTTAAAATTTTCTATTTCTTCCTGTTTGAGTTTTGGAAGTGTGTGGGAGTTTAGGAATTTGTCCATTTCTTCCAGGTTGTCCAGTTTGTTGGCATATAATTTTTCATAGTATTCCCTGATAATTGCTTGTATTTCTGAGGGATTGGTTGTAATAATTCCATTTTCATTCATGATTTTATCTATTTGGGTCCTCTCTCTCTTTTCTTTTTGAGAAGCCTGGCTAGAGGTTTATCAATTTTGTTTATTTTTTCAAAAAACCAATTCTTGGTTTCATTGATCTGCTCTACTGGTTGTTTTTTTTTATTATTATTATATATTGTTTATTTCTGCTCTGATCTTTACTATTTCACTTCTTCTGCTGGGTTTGGGTGACTTTGCTGTTCTGCCTCTAGTTCCGTTAGGTGTGCTGTTAGATTTTGTATTTGGGATTTTTCTTGTTTCTTGAGATAGGCTTGGATTGCAATGTATTTTACTCTCATGACCGACTTTGCTGCATCCCAAAGCGTTTTGATTGCTGTATTTTCATTTTCATTTGTTTCCTTATATTTTTTAATTTCTTCTCTAATTGCTTGGTTGTACCATTCATTCTTTAGCAGGATGTTCTTTAACCTCCATGCTTTTGGAGGTTTTCCAGACTTTTTCCTGTGGTTGATTTCAAGTTTCATAGCATTGTGGTCTGAAAGTGTGCATGGTATGATCTCAATTCTTTTGTATTTATTGAAGGCTGTTTTGTGACCCAGTATGTGATCTATCTTGGAGAATGTTCCATATGCACTCTAGAAGAAAGTATAATCTGCTTCTTTGGGATGTAGGGTTCTAAATATAACTGTCAAGTCCATCTGGTCCAATGTATCACTCAGGGCCATTGTTTCTTTACTGATTCTCTGTCTAGATGATCTATCCTTTGTTGTAAGTGGAGTATTAAAGTCCTCTGCAATTACCACATTATTATCAATAAGGTTGCTTATGTTTGTGATTAATTGTTTTATATATTTGTGTGCTACTGAATTTGGTGCATAGACATTGTAATTGTTAGCTCTTCCTGATGGATAGACCCTGTGATTATTATATAATGCCCTTCTTCATCTCTTGTTACAGCCTTTAATTTAAAGTCTAGTTTGTCTGATATAAGTATGGCTACTCCAGCTTTATTTTGACTTCCAGTGGCATGATAAATAGTTTTCCATTCCCTCACTTTCAATCTGAAGGTGTCCTCAGGTCTAAAATGAGTCTCTTGTAGACAAAAAAATAGATGGGTCTTGGTTTTTTATCCATTCTGATACCCTATGTCTTTTGATTGGAAGATTTAGTCCAATTACATTACATTACATTCAGTGTTATTATTGAAAGATATGGGTTTAGAGTCATTGTGATATCTGTAGGTTTCATGCTTGTATTGATGTCTCTGGTACTTTGTGGTCCTTGTAACATTTTACTCACAGAATCCCCCTTAGGATCTCTTGTAGGGCTGGTTTACTAGTGATGAAGTCCTTCAGTTTTTGTTTGTTTGGAAAAACCTTTATCTCTCCTTCTATTCTGAATGATGGGCTTGCTGAATAAAGGATTCTTGGATGCATATTTTTCCTGTTCATCACATTGAAGATTTCTTGCCATTCCTTTCTGGCCTGCCAAGTTTCAGTAGCTAGGTCTTCTACTACCCTTACGTGTCTACCTTTGTATGTTAGGGTCCGTTTACCCCTAGCTGCTTTCATAATTCTCTCTTTATCCTTGTATTTTACCAGTTTCACTGTGATATGTCATGCAGAAGATCGATTCAAGTAATGTCTGAAGGGAGTTCTCTGTGCCTCTTGGAATTCAATGCCTGTTTCTGTCCCTGGATCAGGGACGTTCTCAGCTATGATTTGTTCAAGTACACCTTCAACCCCTTTCTCTCTCTCTTCTTCTTCTGGAATTCCCATGATACAGATATTGTTCCATTTGATTGCATCACTTAGTTCTCTAATTTTCCCTCATAATCCTGGATTATTTAATCTCTCTCTTTAAATTGGGTTGAGGGTGGGGGTCAGGAGGAGTCAGGGAGGTCGGGTGCTCGATAGGGATGGGGGTCAGGAGTGGACGGGGAGGTCAGGTGAGGAGTGGGGGTCAGGAAGGGACAGGGAGGTTGGGTACGAGGTGAGGGTCAGGAGGGCATGGGAGGCTGGGTGCAGGGTGGGATCAGGAGGCGCCAGGAAATTCAGTTGTCAGGTGGGGGTCAGAGAGGACAAGGATCTGGTGCGGGGTGGGTGTCAGGAGGGGACGGGGAAATCGGGTGCAGTATGGGGTTGGGGGTCAGGAGGGGATGAGGTGATCAGGTGCGGGGTGGTGGTGGGGGTCAGGCGGGGATGGTGAGATTGGGTGTGGGGTGGGGGCCAGGTGGGGCAGGGAGTTTGAGTGGGCAGTGGGGGTCAGGAGAATCAGGGAGGTTGGCTGGGGGGTGGGGGTGGGGGTCAGGAAGACACAGGAATATCAGGTGTGGGGTGAAATCACAAGGGTCCAGCAAGGTGGGTGGAGGGGTGGGTGTGAGGAGGAGTCAGGTGGAGATCAGGTGCCAGGTAAGGGTGGGGGTCAGGATTGGATGGGGAGGTGAGGAGGTGAGAGGGAGATCGGGGTCAGGGTAGTAGTCAGGAAGGGACGGGGAAGTCAGGTGCAGGGTGGCGGTGGGGGACAAGAGGGAACGAAGTGATAGGGTGCTTGGCAGGAGTGGGGGTCAGGAGGGGACGCGGAGGTTGGGTGCACATTCCAGGTCAGTAGGGGATGGGGAGATCCGGTGTAGGGTTGGGGTTCAGGAGGGGATGGGGCTTGGGTACGGGGTGGGATCAGGACTGGCCGGGAAATTCGGGTGTCGGGTGGGGGTCAGGAGGGGACCAGGTGATCGGGTGTGGGGTGTCAGTGGGAGTCAGGAGGGGATGGCGAGATTGGGTGAAGGGTGGGGGTCAGGTGGGACCTGGAGGTTGGGTGCAGATTCCGGATCGGGAGTGGATGGGGATTTGGGGTGCTATGGGCATTTGCTATGGGATTTGGCTATGGGCATTCCCAAGTGTGTTCAGGGCAAAAGCTTTTCAGAGCTCGGTAATTAATAGCTATAGCTATCGTTTGTTGACTTCTGACTATATGCCGGTCACTGTATCTAAATTAATTCTCCTAGGGGCACCACCTGGGTGGCTCAGTCAGTTAAGCATCCGACTTCGGCTCAGGTCATGATCTCACCACTCATGAGTTCGAGCCCCGCATCGGGCTCTGTGCTGACAGCTCAGAGCCTGGAGCCTGCTTTGGATTCTGTGTCTCCCTCTCTCTCTGCCCCTTCCCCGCTCGCACTCTGTCTCTCTCTGTCTGTCTCTGTCTCCCTCTCAAAACTAAATAGACATTAAAAACAAGAAGAAAAGAAATGAAATTAATTCTCCTAAAAGTTCTGTGGTGAAATTATCTGCTTTTCGCAAATATGGAAACACAGGCTCACATAAATTGAGTGACTTTCTTTAGACAATAGGTAGGTTGGAAGTTTCAGAGCTGGGTCGGAATCCAAACCAATGTTCCTTTTTGTTTTGTAACTCTATTTTAAACTTTCATCTTCATAATAAAGTGTACGTTTATTAGCAAAACCCTATGCAACCTCATCTTTGATGACCACTCAAGTTTCAGTCATTTGTCTCCATTCTGCCCCTCTCACTGTGCTCTAGTCACAGTGGCCATTTTGTTGTTCAACACACTGCCCTGTTCTTACCTCATGATATTGCCACTTACTGTTCCTTCTTCCTAAAATACTCTTCCTCGAAATCTCCACACTACCCACTTCATCTCACTATTCAGGTTTCAACTCAAATGTCAACTCCTCAGAGATTTCTCCACAGCCCACAGCTATAGCAGCTGTCCCCCCCTGCAACTCCCCCTTCTCCCCAGTTTCAACCACCTGCTAACCCATGAAAATGTAAACTCCCTATGGCAGGAACTTTTCACTTCTTATTCTTCACTATAAGCTCAGGGCCTACAACTATATGTGACCCACACTAGGTACTAAAGACATATTTATTTCCTGAAATAATGGTATCTTTGGTAAAGTGCCATATCTATTCCATTAATTAAGCTTCTGTGAAGTATGTGAGTTTGTTGTAGTTGCCCCACACAGAAGTAAGATGGATTCCCCCACACATCCCAGATTTGGTTTGGACATTGCATCTGATGCTGCTGTATGAGTACCAATAGGGAAGGAATGGTTTATTATTCACATAATGAGGCTTTCTGGGGAGAGATGGGCTGGTTCCCCAGCAGGACCAAGGCTGGCTTGAGAGAGCCAGGAAAGGAGACTGGCTTGAGATTTTATGGTGGTTAGGGGCTGGGGTTGGGGTGATGGTTCCTGTACATGGGCTAGGGCTTGTGTGGCTTAAGTTTCATAATTCCTTATCAGCTTGCCCAGGTGTGGGGCAGAAGAAGGGGGAGGAGTGGGACTTGAAAACTGTCAGTAGTCCAACATCAAAAAACAAACAAACAACAAACAAACAACAACACAGAGTTTCCCCATCTGGGTTCTGGCAATCTAAACCCTGATGTCACCCCCCCTCCTTCCCATCCTGCCCCACTCCTTACCCCTTCCCCCCCCACACACACAGGAACACCAAGGTTTTTTCATCCTTGCCTGTGGGTTAAAGTAGCAAGGGGGGAAATCTGTCTTCAGTGCTCAGTCATGACCCAACCTTTGTACCTAGTGACTATGTAACTGTCAACCTGCCAGTCTGACCCCTAGTCCCGCTGGACTTTACATTCCTATCCCCTTACAACCTGCCTTTTCCCTTTCTTCCAACCTCCCTGCCATCAGAGAACTCATAAAGACACATACACACATCATTTTCAAAATTTGTTGCTTTTATTAATTGTCACCATCGGTGTACCTTTTGGTGTAATGTTTAGTCTTTATGGGTTGGCTGTTTTTGCAGAGCTTCCCCTGGGGATGCAGAGAACAATTGTGGCTTTCTGGGCTCTACTATGCATGGGACATTACTTGCAGAGGCAGAGTTGTCCAGGTTCTCTTGTTCTTGGGCTACCTTATTTGCATTCTTCCTGTTATGTGCCCTGTGGCAACAGACTAATATTTTCACCCTTTTTGTTTTCTTTGTGTTTCTTGAACTCTGTTGAAGGGCTAATTTTACCCTCTTGATGATTTGGTTCAACTGGTAGGACGAGAGAGGACATTAGTTTGACGGCAGTGGATGGGGGGGGTGTGCATGGGAAGGGTAGATTTATAAAAGGTGTATTGACTGAAGAGGGGTTGCTGCCAGTCAAGGACAGGTAGGAGTCTTGGGGCATGGTAGATGAGGAAGCAGAGGAGTATCATGGGTTGTGTGATCTGACCTCTTCAATGTCTTTGGTGTTGGGTTGACAGGGTTTCTTCTGATTCATCCTCTCTCTCTTGCTTCTGGTTGACTGGTTAATGCTTATAATTGGTGGTTCTGAATCTGTGCTGCGTTCTTGTGGTTTCCCATTCACCTCTGCCATGTCTAAGTCAACAGTGGCTTGACCAACAGGGCTCCATACTCTCCCCAGCACAATGAAGAGCCATACTCTTCAGCGTTGTTTAGTCAGCAAGAAACTCCTCCCACCCAACGGTAGTCCTGGGGTGACTCAGACATCTCAATGCATGACCCCACCACATCCGGGGACAGGGAGAGAGGAGTAAAATGTGAGGGAGGTCCAAATTATCTTGTTAGAATAAGGAGGAGTTACCTCAACTCCCCTTAGAGAGCCTTCCCAAAGTGAACTTGCATCCTTCCTCATCTTCCTTGGTTCATTTGTGGTGGATCACATGGCAGAGAGAAGGTGTTTCTTCCAAGCCCCTCCCCATGCCCACCGTATTCGGTGGTTTCTTCTGTTCTCCCCAACTGTCCATCACTACCTGGTTTTTGTATGTTTTAACTAAAATCCTTCCAAGTGTATGAGGTACTATTATCATCCCACTTTCTGCCAACAATGGCCTTAAGACCATTCACTATGTGGCAGCCATCAGGCAACTTTCCGTGTGTGTGTGTGTGTGTGTGTGTGTGTGTGTTTGTGTCTGTGCATGTGTTTACTGAATATGTGTCTGTGCATGTGGTTACTGAATATACTTTGTGGAGGCCTTTACACCCTGCACACATTTATGTTTCTGTTTCCAAGAAGCCTCAGATTAGTATCATCAGAGGCCTCTCCCATGGCCATGGTTGAATTAAGCCTTTGGCTGTGCCACAGGGGTGCCCTACAAATGAGGATTAGGATCTTTTTTGGTCACAGAGACAGCAGCAGCAGCAGCATTTTATAAATGTCCTAGTGTATTAATCAGAGTTCTCCAGAGAAATAGAAACAATGTATGAGGAATTGTCTCACATGATTGTGGAGGCCGAGGAAGTCCTATGACCTGATGTTTGCATCCTGGAGGCCCAGGAAAGCCAGTGGGGTGATTCAGTTCAAGTCTGAAGGCCTGAGAACCAAGGGAGCTGATGATATAAATCCGGGTCTAAGGGCAGGAGAGTATGTGATGAGAGGTCTTAGCTCTAGTGAGACAGAAAAAAAAGAGGTAAGTTACTCTTCCTTCTGCCTTTTGTTCTATTCAGACTCTCAACAGATTGGAAAAGACCCACCCACACTGGGGAGGACAATCTACTTTATGGAGTCCAGCGATTCAAATGCTAATCTGACAGAGAACAAACTGAGGGCTGATGGGGGGAGTGGAAATGGGTGATGGGCATTGAGGAGGGCACTTGTTGGGATGAGGCACTGGGTGTGTTGTATGTAAGGGATCAATCATGGGGATCTACTCCCAAAACCAAGAGCACACTGTATCCTCTATATGTCAGCTAACTTGACATTAAATTACATACTAAAAAAAAGAGAGAAACAAATGCTAATCTCATCTGAAAATACCCCCGCAGAAATAACATTTGCCCAGAAATAACATTTAATCTGGGCACCCCATTGCCAGTCAAGGTGATACAAAATTAACCATCACAAGGTGGGTCACACATCATACATCACAAGGGTCATCACAAGTTGGTGTCAACTTGACACCCATACACGTATCCTTAAACCATACTTAATCTCAAATAAGACAATAACAAGGTCATAATTCCCACTAACATGATACAACTATCCTGGATAGAGCCAAAATGCGCTTACCCCTTCCCCAGAAGCGGTGTTAAAGTCTTTGAGTGATGATATTTGCTCGTCCCCTTGATACCCCATAACTTAAGTACTATAACTTAAAAGTAACAAAACTTAAATACTATGGTATAAAATCAATACATATCATGTTACATGATAAGAGAGTAAGAGAGGAAAGGAAACACACACACACACACACACACACACACACAAACACACACACAGGTATTCATAAGGAGGAAATACTCATGACGATTACAGTCCTTGTTTCTGTAACTGGTAGCATGGTTATAGTTGCTACCTTCTTTCACTGCCCAGTTTGTATTCTCTTTGCCTTTAGCAACCATCTCAGTTGTTTTTTACCTGGTGGGGTAATTCCAACCTTCATTTAAGCCTCTGGGCCATTAGTAGTCCTGCCTGGATTGGGTTGTTGTAGTTTTCCATTGACCTTAACCACAGAGCATAATACTAAGAGACTTAATAACAAGAGACACCCTTATATCTCTTGCACTTCAGTCTTCCTTGCCTCCACTCCTTGTGGAGTAGCAGTCCAATTTCCCTTGGCAGTCAGAATCAATCACCCCAGCCAAGACAGGAACCCTCTTCTTTGCCTGTTGATTCACAGGCATGAGGAGCCCAAAGTGGCTGAGTGACAGTCTTAACTTTCAGTTCAGTGGAATCATTATTGTGTCTCCTGGTAGAAGCATCCCTCCCTCTGAAACTAAGACTGCTAGGCCACCAGAGCATAAAGTTGTGGGAAGAGGAAGCCAAAAAAAATTGCTAGTGGATCACTAGGGGTAATAAGGAGTGGTGCCACTTCCATTTCCACCCCTTGATTCCTGGACCCATGAATCCTGGCTATGGGAGAAAGAGCACCATTTACTGGATGTTGATTTAGAGTATATACAGCTTTCTGGAAAAGTTTGCTCTAGCCCTGCAAGGTATTGCCACCTAGCTAGCACTGTAACTGAGTCTTCCAAAGGCCATTCCACTCTTCTATCAAACCAGTTGCTTCAGGAGGGTAGGGAACATGGTAAGACCAGTGAATTCTATGGGCATGGGCCCATTGACACACTTCTCCTCCTCCTCCTCCTCCTCCTCCACCTCCTCCTCCTCCTCCACCTCCTCCTCCTCCACCTCCTCCTTCTTCTTCTCCTCCTCCTCCTCCTCCTTCTTCTTCTTCTCCTCCTCCTCCTCCTTGTCCTCCTCCTCCTTGTCCTCCTCCTCCTCCTCCTTCTTCTCCTCCTCCTCCTCCTCCTTCTCCTCCTCCTCCTCCTTCTTCTTCTTCTTCTCCTCCTCCTCGTCCTCCTTGTCCTCCTCCTCCTCCTCCTCCTCCTCCTCCTTCTTCTTCTTCTTTGACTCACTTCTTTTGCTGTGAAGTGAGTTCCTTTATCAGAAGCAACGTTGTGTGGAATGCCATGAGGGTGGATAAGTCACTCTGCAAGTCCACAGATGGTGGTTTTGACAGAAACATTGTGTGCAGGGAAGGCAAACCCATATCTTGAGTAAATTGTATTCCAATAAGGACAAAATACAGCCCTCTCCACAATGGAAGGGGTCCAATGTCATCAACATGCCACCAGGAGCTGGTTGATTACTCTGAATATCGGTGCCATTTCAAGGATTCAGTGTCGGTCTCTGTTGCTGGCAGATTGGACACTCAGTGGCTTCAGCCAGGGCAGCCCGGTGAGTTGAAGTCCCCGTCGCTGAGCCCATGCATCACCTCCATCCCTGCTACCATGGCCACTTTGTTCATGAGGCCATTGTGCAAACACAAGACTGGCTTGGGAAAGAGGCTGACTGGAATCCATAGGATGGGTCACCCTATCTGTTTGATTATAAAAATTATCTGCTAAAGTCGCTCTTTTGTGAGCATTCACATGGGACAAAGATGCCTTCGTGCTTTTTGCCCATTCAGAAATGTCTTTTCCCCAAGCTTCTTTGTCACCAGCTCTTCAATGATGCTCCTTCCAAATCCCTCACCATTCAGCCAAACCATTGGCCAGGGCCCACTGGCTGGTATATAATTGAATGTCTGGCTGTTTCTCCTTCCAAGAACAGTGAACAACAAGGTATACTGCCGGGATCTCTGCCTATTGGGAGGGTTCCCCTTCACCACTGTCCCAGAGGGTGTCCTGGACTGGAGCTGTTGTGCCACACCTGTCCACCTGTGGGTCATGCAGAACCACCTGTAAACCAGGCGCAAGTCTTCTCTTCCTCTGTCCACTGATCATAGGGAGCTCCTCATGAGGTCATAGGTGCAGGCTGGGAGGGAGAAAATCATGTAGCAGGTGTGGACTGTGGGCATTTGGGCCACGTTTTCACTTTTTAAAAAAAATTTTAAGTTTATTTATTTATTTTATTTAAGTAATCTCTACACCCAGTGTAAGGTTCAATCTCACGACCCTGAGATCAAGAGGCACATGCTCTTCCGACTCAGCCAGCCAGGTGCCCCTGGGCCATGTTTTTACTTCCTCATGCCTTCAGGACCTGCTCAAGCCTGGTTACATGGACACCATTTCCATTTGATGGTGTCCATGCCCAATTTTATGGCTTGGCGGACCAGATAACAGCCAACTTATGATGGGCAGCTCTAATTGCACGGTAACTTGGTGGCCTGTTGTCAGGTGTTCAGTCTCTACTAAGGCCCAGTAGCAGGCCAAGAGCTGTTTCTCCAAAGGAAAACAGATGGTGCACGGCCTTGCTCCAAAATCCTAAAGGTCTGTGCTGTGATTCACCTAGAGGTACCTGCCAAGGGCTCCAAACGGCATCCTCAGCTGCCACCGATACCTCAAGCACCATCAGATCAGCTGGATCACGTGGCAGAGTAGATTGCACAGCCACCTGGGCTGGTTGCAGAGACTTCTTTTGTTCTGGGCCGCCCTCAAAACTAGCAGCTTTTCAGGTCACTCAGTAAATGAGTCGTCGGAGTAATATACCCAATGGTGACTACGTTGCCTCCAAAATCCAAAGAGGCCCAGCAGGTGTTGTGGCTCTTTTTCTGGTATGAGAGGGGCCAGATGACTGCTTCGGATTATGTGTCTCCCTCTCTCTCTGCCCCTCCCCTGCTCGTGCTCTCTCTCTCTCTCTCTCTCTGTCTCTCAAAAATAAATTAACATAAAATTTTTTTTTTTAAAAGAGGGGCCAGATGCAATAATTTATTTGCTCAAGCAATGAAACCACATCTGGTACAGCAGCTGGAGTTGAAGTCACCACCTGGTTGAGTTTATGATAATGTACTGTCATTCTCTAAGATTCACCTGTCTTCTGCACAGGCCAGATAGGAAAGTTGAATGGGGATGTGGTGGGAATCACCACCCCCTCATCTTTCAAGTCCTTGATGGTAGCACTAAATTCTGCAATCCCTCCATGAATGTGGTATTGCTTTCAGTTTACTATTCTCCTAGGTAGAAGCAGTTTTAGTGGCTTCGACTTGACCCTCATCCCAAGGTCACAGGAGCCATGTGTAGTGGCAAAGAATGTCGATTTCAATTATGCATTCTGGAACTGGGGACATAACCGCAGGATGGGCTTGAGAGCCCACTGGGCCCACTGTGAATCATACCTAAGTTAAAACTCCGTGGATCACCTGACCTCCATCACCTCCTACTGTGACCAGTCGGCCAGAGTGATGTTTTGGGTCTCCTGGAATTAGCATCAGTTCAGAGCCAGTGTCCAGTAGTCCCTGAAAAGATTAACTACTTCTCAATCTACTCTTACCTTAGTAAAAGGCCATAGGTCCTTTGGGGAAGGCTGGGAGAAAAAAAGACTAGGAGTTATAAATTTTCAGCAGGGTGCCAGGGACCCTCCTCAAGGGAAACTGGCCTCCCCTTCTTTCAAGCAGTTCCGGGTCTGTAAACTGGTTCAAGTATAGAAATTAAGTGAGGGGCCATGACTTTCTGCTTTTAATGATTCAGGCTAGACTGGTGTTCACTTGACCTAGATGTTTTTCCTTATACAGATTAATTTAGTAGGCTTCCTATTCCACTTCTAGTCACATCATGCTCAATTAGCCCTTACGCTAGGGTCTGCAGGAGTCGGGCTATTCTGATTCCTGGTTTGCATCTGCCATCCATTAGAGAAAATGTAGTCACCCCCTGCCTTTGGTGATTAAGTGCCACCCGTTGATCCCTGCCACAGAGGGGCCTGATTACTCCCACTGCATTTGGGTTTCCCAATTCAGTGACTGCAGCTCCCTCTATGAGGTCTGACCAACAGAGGAGAGCAATCAAGGAGCTCTGCAAGGATGCTAATGCACCCTTCACAAATGCAGTCTTCACAGTATTTTTTTAAACTTTTTTTAATGTTTATTTATTTTTGAGAGGGAGAAACAGAGTGTGAGCGGGTGAGAGGCAGAGAGAGAGAGTGAGACACAGAATCCGAAGCAGGCTCCAGGCTCCGAGCTGTCAGCACAGAGCCCGACCCGGGACTCAAACTCACAAACTGTGAGATCTTGACCTGAGTGAAGTCGGGAACTTTGCCAATTGAGCCACCCAGGTGCCCCATAGTCCTCCTCACAGTATTGGGGAAAGACCCTACCAGGGGGAGTGAGCAAATCCGCTCTAACATTTCAACCCACCTGAGCCTTTTGATCCCTTCCTCTATACTAAAACGCGGTAGGTCCAGCATTTCTAATCTCTTCATGGTGAGCCGCCTTTAGGTCCATGTTGCAGCCAAACAAACAAACAAACCTTTAGAGACCTTTCTAATTCCTGGAGATGCAATATTAAATGACGGATGTCTGCTTAGCGAGCCCACGTCAATAAATTTGGCCCAATCCAACTTTATGTCCCTTCCACCATTGTCCCACACCCTCAGTATCTATTCCCACACATGCTCCCCAGATTTCTGTCTGTATAAATTAGAAAAGTCAAGTCATTCTTTTGGAGTGGAACATACCTCCTCATGTGTCACGCTTTGTAACTCGCCTGTAGGGGCCTGCTGGGACTTGAGTCTACTTATAGGTCTAGAAGCAAAAAGGGGTGGTGGGGGTAGGTCCTGAAGAGAATCAGCATTATCTTGCATGGCAACTGCCTCGGGGAGGCCATTATGGTTTCCTTGGGCAATGTGTGGTTAATCCCCTCCGAGGCGGGTGGAGAGGCCCATACCACTGTGAGCTAGGAGGCTGCTGCCACTGGGGGTAAATAGGCCACTTCTTCTGGGGGTGGGGAGGCCATTTCCACTGGTAAAGAAGACTCATCAGAATTTAAGGGCTCAATGGGGCACCTGGGTGGCTCAGTTGGTTAAGCGTCCGACTTCGGCTCAGGTCATGATCTCGCAGTCCGTGGGTTTGAGCCCCTCATCAGGCTCCGTGCTGACAGCTCAGGGCCTGGAGCCTGCTTCGGATTCTGTCTCCCTCTCTCTCTGCCCCTCCCCCACTCACACTCTGTCATTCTCTCCCAAAAATAAATAAATAAATAAATAAATAAATAAACATTTTATTTATTTTTTTCAACGTTTATTTTATTTTTGGGACAGAGAGAGACAGAGCATGAAAGGGGGAGGGGCAGAGAGAGAGGGAGACACAGAATCGGAAACAGGCTCCAGGCTCTGAGCCTTCAGCCCAGAGCCTGACGCGGGGCTCGAACTCACGGACCGCGAGATCGTGACCTGGCTGAAGTCAGACGCTTAACCGACTGCGCCACCCAGGCGCCCCGAAATAAACATTTTAAAAAAAGAATTTAGGGGCTCAATGCCCCCAGCCTCAGCAGTGTCTTCCCACATGTAGTCTCCGTCTCAACTTAGAGGATCCCATTGTTTCCCAATCAATGGCCTCAGTTTCACAGCGGGCACACTTCAAGTCTGGGAGTTCAACTTGCATTATAGTTCAGTTAGTTGCACTTAGGTTCTGCATTTGAATTTTCAGCAGTTTTGGCTCTGTGGCTAAAGAACGTTAGGATTTCTTAAAGGGCACACATAGAAGCCCCTAGGCCGGTGATGTGGTGTTTGAGCTGGGAATTCAAATCTCTGAGCTCATCCTTCCATTTAACCACGTTCCCAAACCACATTAGGAGCTACCAACCAATGTCATTATATTTGTGAGTTTTCCAAAGAGGTTCAAAAGTATCATAGAAGAGTCACCCAGCTCCTTGTTTCTTATAAGTAGTTGATTAGGAGTAGCCAGTGCATATATTTTGCATATCTCTATCAGCTTATGTCACAGGCTACCAGTGTTCTCTTTGCTACCAGAAACAGTCATGAGCATCTTTAAATCTAATCAGATTGGAGCCAATTCCAGAAACCTCAGAACCAATTCCGAGAACCCATCCTTAAAATTCTGTTCCTCTAGAACCACTCCTGGTACCAAATCTGTATTAGTCAGGGTTTTCCAGAGAAGCCAAACCAACAGATAATTCATTCATTCAGATTAGATGATAGATAGATAGATAGATAGATAGATAGGATAGATGAGAATGGAAGCTGAGTGGTCCCATGACCTGCTGCCTGCAAGCTGAGCGGGAGACCCGGCAAAGCTGATGGTGTAATTCAGCCTGAGTCTGAAGGTCTGAGAACCAAGGGAGCTGGTAGCAGTGTAAATGCCAGTCCCAGGGGGCAGGACAAGGTGAGATGTGATGTCACAGCTCAACAGTGAGGCAGAGGAAAGGCCTGGGGGAGAGACCAAATTCCTCCTTCATTCCTCCACTTTTTGTTTCATTCAGGCTCTCAATGGATTGGACGATGCCTGCTCAACATTGGGGGTCTACTTTACTGAGTCCACAGATTCAAACGCTCATCCCAGCCGAAGTACCCTTGCAGACACACCCAGAAATAACGTTCTGTCAGGGTACCCTATGCCCAGGCAAGCTGATACATAGAATTAGCCATCGAACCCAGTGAATGAGCCGCTTTTAGGAGCATGACCTCAGCATGCACATAGTCACCACTCTTTGACACAGGTGACTGCCCAGGGGGACTGTGTATTGCACAGAGTATCTGCCTTTCTCTTTATAGAATGGGGGCCAAAAACGTAAGTGACAAAGAAACCATCGATAACCGACTATGTCAAAATTTAAAAGTTTTGTTCTGCAAACAGTACCAATCAAGAAAGTGAGAAGACAACCCATAAAATGGGCGACTGTATTTTAAAGTCATGTGTTTGATAAGGGACTTCTATCCAGAACGTATCAATAGCTCTCGCAAGCGAGGAATGCCGTTATTCTTAGAAACGGGAAAGTTTGAGAGTGGCAGACACTTTGTAAAACGATCCAACTTCCCTCAGCTTGCCACCCTCCACCCGCCATGTATCGATGGGGCAATTGAGACGCACCGAGGGACCACAGGGATACCGGCAGATTCTTTCCCTCAGTGCACACTTCTCCAAGTCCTAACCATGGTGGCCAGCGTCCCCACAAAGCTAAGGCAGCCACGTCTTGACCGCATTACCCGCGCCACATTTGCCCCTTTTTCTGTCCCCCTTTGTCTGGCGTCACTCCACCTTCGGCCAACCCCACGCTCCTACTCTAACCCTCCGTCCAGAATAGGAGGGGCCTGTTTGCACAGGCGCGCGAGGGAGACTGAGTTGCGTCGCGTACTAGGGGCGGGGCTTCGTCAGGGAGCCCTGGCTCTCCAGCGCTGCCGACGGGGTCTCCCTGGCGGCCCGTGGGCAGCCGGGCCAGCTTGGCGGGAACCAATCACATGCCGGAAACCTCACCAGAGGTCTGTCTGCGCAGGCGCCCTGGGCCTCCCCAGCAGCCTTGCGCACGGAGGGGCGGAGCTTCGTGAAGCAGTCTCAGCGCCTCAGCAGTCGGCGGGGCGCGCGGTATGGCGGCGGCCTCTGAGCGGGTGGGTGTGGGGGCCCTGCAGGCCCCGGGCGACGGTGCGGGCGGCGCGGACGGCGCGGACGGCGCGCAGATCCTGGACGACGGCGCCGGTGGTGCGACGGGTAGTGCTGGCTCGTCCAGTGGCCCCGAAAATCCCGGAGGCCGGGACGGCACCGCGACGTCGGGCACCGTGGCTGGGGAAGCTCCCCAGGTCGAGGGGGCATCGCCCGCCCCAAGGCAGGGGGGAGAGGCTTCGGCCTCGGCCTCGGCCTCCGGGGATGCCTCAGAAAAGCAAGTGTTGGAATTGTATCCTTTCCAAGGAGCTCCCGAGGTCGGGGGGCAGTGGGGAATGGCCGGGAGGGGAGGCAGGTGGGGGCCCCGGTGGATGGGCGGGAGAGGTTTCGGGGACTTGCGGGGGCACAGAAGGGAAGTGGGGGGGGTGGTGGGGCCGAGGGAGGCTGGAGGAAGCAGCTGGGGGTGCCGTGATGCACGTTTCCTGAAGGGGCGGCCGAGGTGGTCTTGGGTGGCCCTAAGGGCGGTCTGGGGGAAGGCGGGCCTCCGATGGGCAAGGAAGCCTCCTCCATGAGGTCCACCCAGATATGCCTTAACCGAATGTCCACCAGTGCCCTCACGGTGCCTTTCCTGTGTTACGTGGATGCGGAGCTGACCCACCAGTACCTGACCTCGAGTGCCGAATGCTACCACGAAGCGGTTCACACGGAGCTCACGGTGATTGGCAGTGACTTGTTTATGTAAGTTCTAGAAGGGGCTGGCGGGAGGCAGTGGGGAGCTGAGGTAACCTCTGCCCGACGGACACTTCGGTTGGAGATGTGCACACACCAAGGGCTTGGTCTAAGGAGGCACATGGGGCCCCGGGTCTGTGGCAGCCTCAGGGGTTGCTCTAAGGGAGACACGGAGGAGTAACCTTGAGGGGGGAGATTGGAGTGAGGAGGGCCAGGAGTTCTCAAATCTAAAGTGATTTCCTTTTCCCCTTACTTTTAGCCGACTAACTGCTGAAGACCCTGTCCTCCTGCAGATTTCCACCGCCTCCTTGCTCAACCAGCTTTCCATGGTGGTGCAGACCATGCAGCACTTGGTGCCCGCGATTTTTTCTAGGCCTCGGCCTGGAAAAGGGGGCTGAGTCCATGACAGTATCCAGTGGAAGGCCATGTGCCCTTCCCCAGGGGCATGACCTTTGCAGTAGTTGCCACTTTATTTCTGGGGCTTGGTTATTTGCCTGTACTGGCCCTTGGGTGCTCTGTGCCCACTTGTTTTGGTTGCTGCTTAAAGAATACAGATAATAAAACTGAGTTAACGTTCCGTATCTGAGTTTCTTTTCAGCACCCAGATTTTCTTCCATGTGTCCTCAGGTTGGAGGGGAGGTTCTGGTTCTAGTACTCTAGTACAAGGCGATCGAATACAATTGACGAAATGAAAGGAAATTAAGATTGCTTGGGTCCTGTCATTCAACATTGACTACTGTCAGGATTTCAGAATACTCTCGTAGCTGTAGGGTTGTAGGAATACGTTAAATGTATGACAATCATAGCAAGGAGTAAGCCTTTTTCAAGTTTAGCATCAGTTTTTAATTCCTGAAACATTTTTGGGCTTACCCTCTGTCTAAAACTTCTTCAAAAATATCTTATTGCATGGATACGTACAAGACGTATTATGATGCATTTGTTCAGCACTTCAGTTCTTCGCAACTTTTTTCCTATTACACATAATGTTTCGGTGGGATTCTTGTGTATAAGTCTCTGCGTGAGTGGCTGTTTTCTTAAGATGGATTCCAAGAGGCAGATCTAGCATACAGAGTGGCTCTCCAGAAAATGTGCCAGAATTCTGGCACCAGCAGAATGGTGGTTTCCCCACATCCCTGTCGTGGCTGGATCTGTTTTCTGCCACAAGAAGAAACTCAGTTTGGGTGCAGCCACTCTGGAAAACAGTGTGGAGGTTCCTCAGAAAATTAAAAATAGACCTACCCTATGACCCAGCAGTAGCACTGCTAAGAATTTACCCAAGGGATAGGGGAGTACTGATGCATAGGGGCCCTTGTACCCCAATGTTTATGGCAGCACTCTCAACAATAGCCAAATTATGGAAAGAGCCTAAATGTCCACCAACGGATGAATGGATAAAGAAATTGTGGTTTGTATACACAATGGAGTACTACGTGGCAATGAGAAAGAATGAAATATGGCCCTTTGTAGCAACGTGGATGGGACTGGAGAGTGTGATGCTAAGTGAAATAAGCCATACAGAGAAAGACAGTTACCATATGGTTTCACAATTATGTGGATCCTGAGAAACTTAACAGGAACCCATGGGGGAGGGAAAGGAAAAAAAAAAAAGAGGTTAGAGTGGGAGAGAGCCAAAGCATAAGAGACTGTTAAAAACTGAGAACAAACTGAGGGTTGATGGGGGGTGGGAGGGAGGGGAGGGTGGGTGATGGGTATTGAGGAGGGCACCTTTTGGGATGAGCACTGGGTGTTGTATGGAAACCAATTTGACAATAAATTTCATATATTAAAAAAACCAAAGTAAATAAATAAATAAATAAATAAATAAAACTCAATTTGCATGAGCAAAGAACTTAGAAACACTAGAATAAGGACGTTGTGCTTTCCTGGCCTTGTTTCCAATCAGAGAAGACAAGTTCTGGGACGATTGGTCGGTCGGGGTGAGTGAGGCAGAGAGAGAGGCAGTGTAGCATAGTTTGGGGGAAATATTTTTTGTCACGTAAACTGCTCACCTGTTAGCATCGGTGCTGCGACACAACAGTTCCCAGCAAGTACACCGAGCTGCGTGGAGGTTGCAGGACAAGGCGAGGCTCACGTGGCCGGGTGGCGGGCTACTGTTTCTTCCACTCGTTTTTGTCGTAGTCCCGCTTGACTGAGAAGCCCTGGATTGGGCTGGCCTTCCAAGTCGAGCATCCTCTCGGTCTGCTTGGCCACCCACTCCTCTTCAGAGGCTGCGGGATGGGGCCGTACACGCAGTGCTTCTCCCAGATCAGAACGAGAGCAGTGGCTGATGGGAGAACATGGTGGTGCCTACAACCATCTTCTGCTTGTTTGTGCTCCTGTTCGTTTCAGCCAAGCTCTCGTTGAAGTGAATGTGGCACGATTCAGCTTTTTCATCAGTGGAGAGGATGCTGCAGGAAGGCCTCTTCTCTTTCAAGGCCTTCTGGCTGGCGGACGTTGTCGATGTGGGCCACAGCAGGCAGGGGATAGTCACGCCATTCGACATAACTCGAGAGAGCGTAGTTTTCACTCTTCATGATGCTTCCACGTGCTCCAACACTGAGGTGGAAATTCCTCACTTGCCAATTAGGCGAACCACTCTGGTAGCCAGAATTCTGCCACTAGTGCCTGCTGCGATTGTGGTGAGCACCCTGGGAAAATAGAATGAAATCAAAATCTTCTGTGTGCAGGCGCTATGCTATGCTCCCGACCCACATCGTCATGTGTAATTCTCAGGACAGCCTGGTGAGCTGGGTACTGTCGTCTCTACACCGGTTCTAGGCGAAGAATGGAGGCTGACAGAGGCCGGGTCTGTTTGATTCAAGCACCTACTGTCTTAGCCACACTATCCCTCCAACCTCAGCACGGTTGAGTGGAGCCACCAGGAGACTGGGAGAGTGTTTTTCCTTCTTACGGCCCCAGGGAACATCCATGTGACTAATGAAAAATGCAGAAATGGGCAAATGCAGGCAAAGTAGGTAAGAATTGAGGAGAACATGGGGCGCCTGGGTGACTCAGTCTGTTAAGCGGCTGACTTTGGCTCAGGTCACGATCTCACAGTTAGTGAGTTGCAGCGCCTTGTCGGGCTCTGTGCTGACAGCTCAGAGGCTGGAGCCTGCTTCAGATTCTATGTCTCCCTCTGCCTCTCTGCCCCTCCCCTGCTCACGCTCTGTCTCTCTGTCTCTCTCTCTCAAAAATAAACAAGCATTTAAAAAAAAATTAGAAAGAATTGAGGAGAACATAAGGTTGATAAGAATCCCAATCCTGGCTTTGCAGTGGCTTCTCTATGCTCCCAGGTCCTTTTGTACCTTGAAATCTTCATTTGGCCCTCTTTGAAATGGAGGGCACAATGGGGGTACCTGTTTCCCTCTTCCCCCTGCCCTCTTCCCTCGACTATGAAGAGGGCTCTTCTCAGGCATTTTTCCTAGCTGAGAAAAAAAAAATAGAGCCAAATCATCTGCCAACCCAGAAGAAGTCTCCACAATTGTGGAAGCAAAACAGTTTTCTCACTGAGTAGGCATTGCACCAGAATGTGATGCGCATCACAGGCAATCTGCTAAGAGATTCCAAAGACAGGGAGCTTTCACCCTTTTGTATAGGTAAGCGGGTGGAGCTCATCACGTGTTCTCAACATCCACCATAAGTAGACCTCAAGTAAGAGGACGTGACGCCACCAGGCCCCGCGCATAGTCCATCCTGAATTTCCCTGGGAACTGGGGTGGCCGTGTGTATTAGGTCGTGGCTGTTTCAGACGGTGCGTTTGTGTTCCCTCCCCCACATTAATATGCTGAAGCCCTAAACCCCAGTGTGGCTGTACTCGGAGATGGGACCTTTGAGGAAGTGAGTTTAAATGAGGTCATAAGAATGGGGCTCTGGTCCAATAAGAGTGGTGTCCTTATAAGAGAGACACCAGAGAGCACCCCCGTCTTCCTCTTCCTCCCTCCCCGCCCCTACTCCCCCGCTCTCTCCTCACCTGCACTGAGGAGAGGCCATGTGAGGACAGAGGAGAAGGCGGACCTCTACAAGCAAGGAAGCAAATTCTCACCAGAAGCTGAATTTGCTGGCACCTTGATCATGAACTTCTAGCATCCAGAACTGTGAGGAAATAAATTCCTGCTGTGTAAGCCACCCAGTGTGAGGTACTTTGCTATAGCAGCTTGAGCAGACTAATACAATTAATCGGCTTTATCCAAGGAAAAAATAAGCTTTTTCATATCTTCATGACAGGAGCTAGTTTTGCAACTTGGAGCAAGGTGCCTACTGAAGTTAGGCTTCTACCCTCCCACAGAAACTGAAGATCGGGACACAATCTTGCTTGATGTTTACATTCCAAAGAGATGTTTCCCAGGTCCTTGAAGAACACATTCCTGGGTTATAAAGATGGCAAGGGGCTCTTTTAGCCTTTTTTTCCTTAAATTTATTTATTTATTTATTCATTTCTTTATTCAGGGAAGGAGTGGGGGAGGGGCAGAGAGAAAGGGAGACAGAGGGTCTGAAGCGTGCTTTGTGCTGACAGCACGGAGCCCGATGCAGGGCTCAAAGTCATGAGCCGTGAGATCATGACCTGAGCTCAAGTCGGATACTCAAGCACTGAGCCACCCAGGCGCCTCTACCCTTTAAAAATACTACCTATTTTCAAAGAAGCAAAGAAAGAACTTACAAGTCGTGTAAAGTAAATGCTTCAAGGAAGGGGAGGGGACCATCTCTTCCCATATTTTCAACAGGGAGAATGAAGCCTTTTACTTTATTCTTTTTTAATAAGCTCTATGGCCAATGTGGGGCTCTAACTCATGACCCCGAGATCAAAAGTCACATGTTCTATGGACCGAGCCAGCCAGGTGCCCCTAAGCCTCTTATTTCTAATGTGTACATGTTCTTAAAGCAGCTCTCTCTAAAATATGCTGAATCCTGAAAACTTGCTAAGGTCCCTGATTAGTCTGACAGCTCTTTTGTAGACGCCACTAGATTTTCTATATACGTAATCGTGTCTGAGAATGAGGGCGGTTTTTCTTCTTTCTTGCCAATCTGGATGCCTGTTATTGCTTGATTTGTCTTCTCATCACGGGTTGGATCCTCCTGCTTCTCTGCATGCCTGGTAATGTTGGGCTGGATGCCAGACAGTGTGATTTTTCCTTGGGTTCTGGATGTCTTTGTATTCCTGTTTTATTATTTATTTATTTATTTATTATTTATTTATTTTTTCAACGTTTATTTATTTTCGGGACAGAGGGAGACAGAGCATGAACGGGCGAGGGGCAGAGAGAGAGGGAGACACAGAATCGGAAACAGGCTCCAGGCTCTGAGCCATCAGCCCAGAGCCCGACGCGGGGCTCGAACTCCCGGACCGCGAGATCGTGACCTGAGCTGAAGTCGGACGCTTAACCGACTGCGCCACCCAGGCGCCCCTGTATTCCTGTTTTAAAGGTTAGAATTTTCTCTTTTTATTTTGGAGACAGAGAGAGCGGGGGAGAGGGGCAGAGGGTGAGAGAGAGAATCTTGAGCAGGCTCCACGCTCAGCACAGAACCCGACTCCGGGCTCGAACCCACGACCCTGGAGCCATGACCTGAGCCAAAATCGAGAGTCAGACGCTCAACCAACTGAGCCACCCAGGTGTCCTTGGATGTCTTTGTATTCCTAAACATAGTCATGAGCTTTGCTCAGGGATGCTGTTAAGTGAGTGGGAAAAGATTGATCCTTTTGAGTCTTGGCTTTGAAGATTTGCTGCGTGGGACCAGAACAGCTCAGTGGAGGATTCGTTTTTCCCGCTACACTACTGAGGCAAGACCCTTCTGAGTGCCCTGCCCAAGGCCTCCAGAATTACGAGGTCTGTCCTCCCTGCCAGTGGGATTAGCCACCAGTCTCTGTCCTGCTTGAGGGGTCGGCACAATTACCTTTCCTCCTTTAAGATGGTTCTTTCTCTGGCTTCACATGGTTTGCTCACACACTTGTGCTGATCAGCGGTGTGCTGCACACTCCAGCAGGACCCTCTGTGTATACGTGGGCATCTCACCAATGAGCACTTCCCTTCCCACTTAGAGCTGCGTTTTGTCTCTTAGAACCAAAGTACTCCAACTCATACAGATGAGAACGGTCAGTGGGTTTCAAGCAACAGACTCAGGAAACGCGGGGTGATTTGGGTGACCCGCAACGACTTACTGGGTGAAGCTGGGGGAGGCCAACAGACTCCCATTCACATCGCAGGACAGGGAAGCAGAGAACCCAACTGTCACCAGTGCGCAAGCTGGACCGTGTGTTCTCCGAAGGCAAACTCTAGGTAGAGTTTGGGTACACGCTGCCGGGAAACCATTTTTAAAGGTGACCACGTGGTACACGGTCACGTCTGATGGTCTCGGGTAACCCAGAGCCTGGGAACCACTACTCCAATCTTGACATGATTGCGTCCAGACCCAGAAGGAACCTTCCGGCCTCTCTCTGACCTTGCTGGTGGGGTCCCTTAGCGCAGGCAGCCAAAGTGTGGAGACGTCAAGAAAACCCGCCTCAGAAAAGGTCCTGAGAGTTGTTGTTACATTGCCATTGCAATGGTAGCTGGGTCTCCAACCTCCCCGCGTCTCTGTCCTTAATGCAAGAGCGCCAAAGAGTGGCTTCCTCGCAGTTGTCGCGAGGATATCTGACATTGTTGGGAAGACTTGGAGAACCACAAGTCCCTCTGAAATGTCACCCGGCTGACTGACACTTCTGTGAGCTTGCCTCCTGGCATTCCAGAAGAAACCAATTTCCTCTGCTTGGGAGAGTTTCTCTATGTCTCCTCTGTCCTTTTTCCTCTCTTCCTCCCTCCCTTCTCTTCTACTCACTCTCCCCCTCCTCCTCCTCCTCCTCCTTTTCCTCTCCCCTCCTCTCTCTTTCCTCCCTTCACTCCCAATGTTCCAGACCATGTCCTTCAGATCATTGCCCTAGACAGGCCATCCTGTACCACCCAACCTAAATTAGCTGGAACAACAAAAGTGCAAGATTAAACTGAAGGGGGGTTTAGAATTTGCTGAAGATTTCAGCATTTCACCTCAAGGGAGAAATACAGATTATTCGCTAAGTGGTTTGGGACACCTTGACTAAAACTTTTTGGAAAGAAAACAAACTTACATACCAATGTTCTTTCTCACGAAAATTACCTCCCAGGATGTTAAAGTTTTAAAGTACTAGAAGATGTTCTCAGTGAATATTTTTGTAATTTTATGCTGAGGAGGGCCTTTCATAGGAAATGCAAACCGCAAATTATACTGAAACAATGGATCACATAAACAAAAAAATTTTAAGCCACTCTATACCAAAAGACCAGGAGCAAAGATAAAATGAAGAAATGGCAAGGAAAGGTATTTTCCAATTATAACAAAACTTTGATATTCTAAACAAGTTAAAAAAAAAAGTATTTATTAACAACAGTGGACCAAGGCATATTTAAGTCTTCTTTACAGGTTTCTGTAGCTTCTCTTAGGCTATTTCACTCAGTACTATTATTGTTATGGTTAAACATAACAAGAGTGCAAGAGTGGACATCATTTTTTGCGTGTTAAATTTGAGTTATCTTACTCAAATGTGAATAGAGATGTCTACTTGGCAGCTGGATACAGGAGTCTGCAGTGTGGGCAAATGTCTGCGATGAAGATACAAATCGGGGACCCAGGACACGGCCCAGAGAGCCCCGAGCCTGCACGAGCTCGCCACGGGCAGCCGAGAGCCGGTATAGGGGGACAAGTGGCCCACGCACCGAGCCCTGGGGTCCTGGGACACTCCGAGGTGGCAGAGCAGAGAGCGAGCCGGCGGCAGAGACTGAGGAGGGGAGGGAGGGACCCTAAGACTGCAGGGTGGCCTCCTGGAACAGGAGTGAGCCTTGCACGCCCGCACACACATACCCACCCACCCACACACACACACACACACACACACACAGGGGGCAGGAAGGAGGTGGTCAGGAGGGAAGAGAGAGTGATCCTCTCCCCGGGGTGCTGCTGATGGTCAAGGGCGATGAGGCCCTAGAATGCTCACTGTGTTTGACAGCGAGATCCTGGAGACCTGCAAAGACAGGGTCGGGTGTGGGGTGAGGGTCAGGAGGGGTTGAGGAAGTCAGGTGCAGGGTGGGAGTTGGGAGGGGACAGGGAGATGGGATGTGAGGTGTGGTTCCGGAGGGGACGGGGAGACCAGGTGCGAGGTGGAGTCAGGAGGCGATGAGGAGATGGGGTATGGGGTACAGGGTGGGGGTCAGGAGGAGACGGGAAGATTTGGCAAGGGGTGCGGGCTGGAGGTCTGGAGGGGATAAGGAACTCGGGTGCGGGGTGGGGGGGTGTGTCAGGAGGACACAGGAATGTCAGGTGCGGGGTGGCAGTCGGGAGGGGACCAGGAAGTTGGGTGGGGGGTGGGGGTCAGGAGGAGTCAGGGAGATCGGGTGCTCGGTAGGGTTGGGGGTCAGGAGTGGATGAGGAGGTCAGGGGAGGAGTAGGGGTCAGGACGGGACAGGGAGGTCGGGTATGGGATGAGGGTCAGGAAGGGATGGGAGGTTGGGGGCAGAGTGTGCAGAGTGGGGGTCAGGTGGGAACTGGAGGTTGGGTGCAGATTCCGGATCGGGAGTGGATGGGGATTTGGGGTGTGGGGTGGGGGCCAGGTGGGGCGTGGAGGTTGAGTGGGCAGTGGGGGTCAAGAGGATGGCGGAGGTTGGATGTGGGATAGGGTGGGGGTCAGGAGGACACAGGAATATCAGGTGTGGGGTGGGAGTCACGAGTGTCCAGCAAGGTGGGTGGAGGGGTGGGTGTGAGGAGGAGTCATGGAGATCGGGTGCCAGGTAGGGGTGGGGATCAGGATTGGATGGGGAGGTGGGGTGTGGCGGGGGGGGTCAGGGGGTGAGAGGGAGATCGGATTCAGGGTAAGAGTCAGGAGGGGACGGGGAAATCAGGTGCAGGGTGGCGGTGGGGGACAAGAGAGAACGAAGTGATCGGGTGCTTGGCAGGAGTGGGGGTCAGGAGGGGACGCAGAGGTTGGGTGCAGATTCCAGGTCAGTAGCAGATGGGGAGATCAGGTGTGGGGTTGGGGTTCAGGAGGGGATGGGGCTTGGGTGCGGGGTGGGGTCAGGACGGACCGGGAAATTCGGGTGTCGGGTGGGGGTAAGGAAGGGACCAGGTGA